>NW_011495018.1:27018478-27027925 GCF_000754665.1 Bison bison bison
ATAGGTTATATTGGAGAAGGAAATGGCAACCCACTCCAGTGTTCTTGCCTAGAGAATCCCAGGGACGGGGGAACCTGATGGGCTGCCGTCTATGGAGTCGCACAGAGTCGGACACGACTGAAGCGACTTAGCAACAGCAGCAGCAGCATGGAGGTTATAAAGCTACTGATGCCCAGCTCCCAACTCCAGACCAATTAATATGGAAACTCTGAGGGTGGGACCCAGGCATGTGTGCTTCTAAAAGCTCTCCAGGTGGTTCTAATGTGTATCCAGAGTTGCAATCCACCAGTATAAACCAATCATAGCGGTTCTATTCCCCCTTGGGTCAAGTATGGCCAGGTGACCCACTTCTGGCCAATGAAGCATAGTAGGGAATCTACAAAGCCCCTCTGAGAAAGGTTTGCTGCTGCTGCTGCTGCTGCTGCTGCTAAGTCGCTTCAGTCATGTCCGACTCCTAGTGACCCCATGGACTGCAGCCTACCAGGCTCCTCCGTCCATGGGATTTTCCAGGCAAGAGTACTGGAGTGGGATGCCATTGCCTTCTCTAGAAAGGTTGGCTAGCTCCTTAGAAATACAAAAGGCCTCCCAGGTGGCATTAGTGGTAAAGAACCCACCTGCCAATGCGGGAGACATAAGAGGCGCAGGTTCGATCCCTGAGTCGGGAAGATCCCCTGGAGGAGGAGATGGCAACCCTCTCCAGTATTCTTGCTGAGAAAATCCCATGGACAGAGGAGCCTGGGGGACTACAGTCCAGGAGGTCGCAAAGAGTCGGACAGGACTGAAATGACTTAGCGTGCATGAAAGCAGAAACACAAGAGGGGTTGTTCTTCCTCCTCTAGATGTTGTTGGGTCTGACTATGATTTGGGGGCCTGCCATGGCCATGTCACTACCAGCCCCAAAGGAAGCCAACCCATGGGTGGCAGAGCAGAGAGATGGAAAGTGTGTCATCTTTCACCTCATCGTTGAGCCCAGACACCACCAAGCCTGATACCCACCTCCTGTGGGTGTCCACAGGCGGACATCCACTTCTTCCTCTCAGGGCCTCCTATGCCCTGAGATAGTACAGCCTGCTGCTCAGTGTTTAAGTCAGTCCAGGGCCACGTGTGTGATTTGCAAGCAGAACCCCAAGACAGGAGCAGTCACCTGCCCCATATCTCCCACCCACGTCATGCCCTCTTAGACCATTCCCTACAGGAGGCATAACTGAATGAGGGCCCCACCCCGGAGCTCTGAAATCCACTCCAGCCCTTGCTCCACGGCCTTGCCTCCAATAGCCACTCCCAGCCAATGACTACGTGGGGCAGAGAAAGTAAGGCAGGCCCATTCCTGGGGGACGTGGGACTCCTCTGACCAGTGACTATGGCTCGGTCTGAGGACGACCCAAGGGCCTTGAAGAACTTTCCCTAGACTTGCCCTGCAGCCTAAAATGTTTCTGCCAAACTTCCTTCCTCACCTCTCTTCCTTCATGCAGGCTCGCCAGCAGTGAGGTCTAATGGCTCGTCCAGGCTCTCCTCACTTTCTCCCTATTTTTCCTTATACAAGCATATCCTCTGATACTTTAAAAAAATTATTTTTGCATGTTTACTCGCCTCTTGATGGTCACTGAATAACATCTGACCTGCCTAACAATGGAAATTCACCACTTCATGCCTGGACCACCGTGAGAGTCTCCTAAGTGGGCATCCCGCCTTTGAGTCCCCTTCACCCATCCCCAATCCTTCGTGCACTAGCCATGCTGCCCCCCACTGCCACCCAGAAACCTTCAATCACTTGGGAGTTCCCTGGTGGCCTCCCACCAGCGATATGGGGCTTTAACTGCCATGGGTCAGGTCTGAGATCCTGCAAGCTGCATAGTGCAGGCAAAAAACAAACAAAAAAACTTCAATCACTTCTCATTTCCTACACCATCAAGTTTAATTTCCTCTGCCTTTCTTTATAGGCAACTGCTGACTCAGACCTGCCCCACCACCCAATCCTATTGTTTCACTTACATGCCTGGAGGGCTGCCCCATGTGGAAGCAATGCTGGCTATTAGTAGAGCAGAAATGACTGACACAGCTCATTCCCAATGAACACTGAAGCTGCACAAGATCTGAGCACCAACTCTACCCATTTCCACAGACGTTTTTGGTGGCAAAGTCTCCCCCTTTTCTGTACCTGTCCCATCACTATGGAATATTAAACAAGAGAAATACATTTCACACACAAACAGTCCTCCATCAACAAGAAGCAAATTCAAAAACTGTTACAATAATAGCCAGGACATGGAAGCAACCTAGATGTCCATCAGCAGATGAATGGATAAGAAAGCTGTGGTACATATACACAATGGAGTATTACTCAGCCATTAAAAAGAATACATTTGAATCAGTTCTAATGAGGTGGATGAAACTGGAGCCTATTATACAGAGTGAAGTAAGCCAGAAGGAAAAACATAAATACAGTATACTAACGCATATATATGGGATTTAGAAAGATGGTAACAATAACCTGGTGTACGAGATAGCAAAAGAGACACTGATGTATAGAACAGTCTTATGGACTCTGTGGGAGAGGGAGAGGGTGGGAAGATTTGGGAGAGTGACATTGAAACATGTAGAATATCATGTAAGAAACGAGTTGCCAGTCCAGGTTCGATGCGCGATACTGGATGCTTGGGGCTGGTGCACTGGGACGACCCAGAGAGATGGTGTGGGGAGGGAGGAGGGAGGAGGGTTCAGGATGGGGAACACATGTATGCCTGTGGCGGATTCATTTTGATATTTGGCAAAACTAGTGCAATTATGTAAAGTTTAAAAATAAAATAAAATTTAAAAAAAATAATAACAATATGAGCAAGATAATGATAGAGCTGAATATGGTGTGATGATGAAGAAAACAGTAGTAGTGATAAAGTATGGAAAGCAGAAATAAAAAGTATTATAACAATATGATCGCGATGATATAAATACATATTCAGTAGAAATGACTTCCCCTTGACCCACTGCCATATTAACCAAATTCCTTTAGCAACTGGATTTGGTTGCTAGTAACAAAAAAACAGAGATAACACAGATTTTTAAACACATAAGGTATTTCCTCTCACATAGAAGAAGTCTGCATGTATGCAGCCCAAGTCTAGTGTGGCAGCTCTGAAGTCATCAGGGACCAGGCTTTTTTTATCTTTCTACCCCACCATTCCACAAGACACTCCAAGGTTGCCTCCTGGTCCAAGTTAGCTGCTGAAGCTCCAGCCACCTTGTCCATTTTCCAGGTAGGAAGCAGAAGGAACACAGAAAACCAAAATCAAAGGAACTACACCAACTATCTGCGCCTCTTTAAAGATGCCTTACTCAAAGCCAGCCCAACAATTCTAATTTACATTGCATTGACCAGAATGTAGTCACATGGCTAAACCAAGATGTAAGGGAAGGTGGAACATTCCGTCTTTTCATTGGACACATTGCCACCCCAAATAAAAACAGGGTCTCAGCCACACTGATGAGCTCCATTCCCTCTGGAACACAGGACTGACACCACAGCACACAGACTTCAAAACTATTGGGGTGTCCCCTGGTGTCTCCGTGCACCTGCTGCTTCCTCAGCTGAACTGTATGCATAATACAAGAAGTTGTTTATGAACTTGTTTATGACAGGTTGAGATGCTGGAAAACTATGTCATTTATTTAAATATTACATAAAACGTATCAAAAGTCTCTTTTAAGAGAATGAAAAGAGTGAATAAACAGAAAAGCCACAGGGAAAAAAATTATTACAAAGCACATACCTAATATAGCACCCAGAATACATAAGGGCTTCCCAGGTGGCACAGTGGTAAAGAATCCCCCTGCCAACTCAGGAGACTCAAGAGACATGGGTTTGATCCCCGGGTTGGGAAGATCCCCTAGAGAAGGAAGAACGGCAACCCACTCCAGTATTCTTATGTGGAAAATTCCATTGACAGAGGAGCCTGGCAGGGGTCACAAAGAGTCGGACATGACTGAGCACAGACCTATACACAAATGTTCTTAGCATCTTTATTTGTAATAGCATAAAATTGAAAAGAACCCAAATGCCCATCATCAGATGAACAGATACACAAATTGTACACCCACAGCATGGAGTATTACTAAGCAATAAAAAGGAACGAACTATGAATGCACACCACAACACGGGTGTATCTCAAAGTAAGTACACTGAGTGAAAGAAGCCAGAGGAAAAGTGGGTATATTCGATATCATTCCATTTACACAGAATCCTCAAAAAATGAAAACTAACCTTTAGTGACAGCAGATCAATGATTACTTGAATCTGGGGGTGAGGGGCAGAGAGAGAGGGTTTCTAAAGGCACAGGAAACTTTTCAGGGTGATGCAGATGTTCATGAACTTACAGGGCTAATGGATATATATGTATGTCAAAACACATAAAACTGTACTTTATTATATATGTAGTATACATACTGTGCATCTATTATACTTCAGTAAAGCTGATTCAGGCCCTGGTGGCAGCAATACAGCGGTGAGCAAGCCAGGCAGTAAAAGCAATCCCACTTCTGAGTATATATCCAAAGGAAATAAAATCACTCTCTCAAAGAGTTATGTGCATTCCCATGTTCACAGCAGCACTATTCACAATAGCCAAGACATGGAAACAGCCTGTCTATAGATGAATCAGTACAGGAAATGTCGTACATATACACCATGGAATATTATTCCACAATATCATATTTCTTTTTTAAGAATGTTGTCCCACCATTAGGGACAACATCAATGAACCTAGAGGACATTATGCTAAATAAAATAGCTAGACAAAGACAAGTCCTGCATGAACTTATTTACATATGAAATCTTAGAAGTCAAACTCACACTTCAATTAAAAACAAATAGATTTTTTAAAAAATAAAAGGCAACTCCAAAAAAACAAGTCAAACTCATTAAAGCAGAGAGTAGACTGGTGGCTGCTAGAGACTGAGGGATGGAGGAAATGAGGAGATGTTAGTCAAAAGGTATATTACTCTTATAATTTAATAAACTCTTTCTAAATCTTCTGTTGTTGGTGATAGTGGTAGAGTTTCAAACGGTGACAAAAATGATGAGGGGACTCCTTTGGTCGCTCAGTGGTAAAGAGTCTGCCTGCCAGTGCAGGAGACTCAGGTTCGATACCTGATCCAGGAAGATCCCACACGCTGAGAAGCAACTATTGAGCCTGGCATCACAGCTCCTGAAACCCGTGTGCCCTAGAGCCCGTACTCCGCGACAAGAGAGTAGCCCCTGGTCACCACAACTAGAGAAAAGCTCACACAGCATCAAAGACCCAGCACAGTCAATAAATAAATAAAATCATTTTAAAAATGAGGAGGATGCAATATGATGTCTGTGACAAGGGGATCCAAAACCACACACAGGTTCAGGAGGAGGATTTGGGGTCTTCCAGAGAAGTCTTTAAGGGGTTCCTTAATTCCTATGGAGGGGAACCCAACCCAGCCAGCCCCCAGAAGTATGAGAGATGCCATCATTGATTCAACCTACTCCCTCCTTCTTGAAACGCCCTGTGGGCAATTAGTGGAGAGGAGGCCACAGTGAGGTGTCCCCATGGAACTCAGCAATAAGCTTTCCCCGAACTGTAGTCTAAGAAAGTGGTTGGTCATAGGATCAGGGCATGCAAAGTTACCCGCCAAAACAAAATAGCCCCAGACGTGGTGGGACTTACAGGAGACATGACCACAGGCATTAACAAATCCAAAGCAAAGCCGTGTTCACTGGCCACCAAGGTGTCAGGGGAAAGGGGTGTCACCAAGGCAAACCGTGGTGGGGCCCATGGAGCACGGTCAGGGAGATGACGTCCTGCCAGGCTGGTCCAAGTGTTAGGTTCACCTGGCAGACATTTCTCTTAATGAAGTGGCCTGGGCAGGGTTCAGAGCCCAAGGTCATTCAGTCCTCAGATTGGGGCCCCAGCTCTCTGTCAGGTGCCAGGTTCACCCAGCACTTCAGTGGCTTTCTGCAGGGGGGAAATGTGCCAATAGTCGACACAGTCTGTTTCTGTGAGAAGTGGTAAACTGACTTCTGATTTGATTCATGGGTTTTTGTGAACTTGATCAGATGAGTCAGGAGCCCCCAGCCCTACCAACTCAGGTAAGACACTTTGGAGATGGAAATTTGGGGCCAGTTCAAACCAAGAGTACTCGCCTGGGACTGACCCATCTGTGTGGTCAGCAGCTGCCCTGCCCCATTGCTCACCATCTCCAAACTTCCAATAATAAACAAGAAATACTTCTTCCATACTGAGCTCTTACTAGGCACCAGGTCCTTAGCCACATTACCTACAGCTATGACTTCATTTAATTCACACCACAGCCCTGTGAGGTAGGAACTAGAATGCCTAGTAACTGACAAAGAAATCCATGTCTGGAAGATCAAGAGATGTGTCCAAAGTCAAGATCCAAGAGTCAAGATTTGACCCCAGACAAGTGTTTCACAACCAATGGTGTATGGATCCTTCACACCAGTGTGGCCTGATGTTCTTGTTTTAAGAAGCAGATCCTAGGCACCCACCCCCAGATTTACTAAACCAGGTTAACTGGAGGAGGTGGGGGATAGGAACCTGCAGATTTTCAAGCTTCCAGGCAATCTGTAGGCCAATTAAGGTCTGAGAACCACAGCACTACGCCATATCACGACCTCGAAACTCTACCACCAGGACCTTGCTCGGCCTCTCCAGCCCTCTGCCCTTCCATTGCAGCCACAACCTCTCCCCTGAGTTTAAAGCTCACACATGGCCTTGCCAACCCAACGACTCACCCAGAATGCCTCGGGGCTTCTCTGACATCCCCAAACTCAACCCACCCTCTTCCCCTCCAACCCTCCCCTCCTGCTCGGTGTCCTGTGGGATCACCAGCCTTCCAGACACTTGAAAACCCCGGCACCATCTCCGATTCTTCCCTCTCCCTTACCCCCACCTCCATTCATGTACCAGTGCTGCCAGGCACACCTCCTAAGTGTGTCTCAAATGTGTCCCTTCCTCTCTTTCACCAAAACTGCACTTCAGTTTTTGGCATCTGTCCCACCCCCGCCAGACAGCTACACTCCCATCATAACTGGTCTCCCTGCTCCCACTGTGAAAGTGAAAAGTAAAAGTGAAGTCGCTCAGTCGTGTCTGACTCTTTGTGACCCCATGGACTGTAGCCTACCAGGCTCCTCCATCCATGGGATTCTCCAGGCAAGAATACTGGAGTGGGTTGCCATTTCCTTCTCCAGGAGATCTTCCCAACCCAGGGATTGAACCCGGGTCTCCTGCATTGTAGGCAGACGCTTTACCTTCTAAGCCACCAGGGAAGCTCTCACTGTATCCCTCTTAAATCCACCTTCCATGGACCAGCTAGAATGAGCTATCCAGAAAATGAATCTAAAACCTTTAATGGCTCCCACCACCCAGAGAACCCCCCGGCTTGTGTGGACACTGGTCCATCTATCATCTCCCTTTGCTTTTAATGCTGAGTTACTGTTTTACTAGGTGATGGTTTGCTCTTGGCAACGAGGTGATCTTTTGTAAATGAGTGCCTCACTAACTGCGTAGGAGCAGCTGTTCAATGTATCTTTATACACAGCCTTGGATACAAGCACTGGCATTACTGCTAAGAGAGCAGTGACTGGTATGCTCATAGTAAACAATGCAAGGTCTCCCGGCCCCGTTCCCCAGCGCCAGGGGCTTCTGCTTAGGATTTCTCAGGCCTGCGATTTCTAACACTTCTCTTTCCTCTTTCAAAGTCTCAGGAATTTCTACACTGGTTAGTGACAGCTTCCTAGGTCCCAGCTGTGTGGTCTGTGTAAGAAGAATAAGTGAATAAATGAGAAGCTATTTTAAAGGATGTTGAGTGGGGTGGGGAGGTTCCCTCTAGAAAGAATATCTAAACACACCCTTGGTGGTTTTCGAGGAGGGACCTGGGTCGAGCAAAGGAAGCAGGTCACAGAGTCCCAAGGCTGGCCTGAGTGCACTGTGCGGCTCAGAGGTCAGCGGCCCCCTTGCTCTGGTTACTGGGTACAGACCTTTTACATATCATCATCGAGTTCATGTCATTCTTGCAAAGATCCTCACTGCTCCTTCTAGAGCCCTGGGTTTTGAAATCTGTCCATAATTAGTAGCGCAGCTAATAAGTGTCAGAGTCAAGACTAGAATCCAAGTTCTGCCTCTAAAGCTCATGCTCTTGCAGAGAAATCTTAAAAAGACCCCACCTTCTAGGGCAGAGGAGCCCTGCGCACAGGGAGGGATAGTAACCTGCCTAATGAGCTGGCTCCCACAGTCCAACACAGGCAAGGAACACCCCCCGACCTCTGTTCATCCAAGGCCCAACCTGCGAGATGCACAAAACACGGCTGAGTCTCCAGGACAGGTGGGAGCCCAAAGTCACAGTGACAGCAGCAGAGTCGGGACCAGCACCCAGCTCTCCTGGACCCTCGGCCACCTCTCCCTTTCCTCCCACCAACCACTGCCTTTCTTCCCTGCCCCTGCCTCTTTGCTCAGCTGCTTCCCCAGAAGGCTGGGGAGACTCCCAGACCTCAGGCCACTTCAGCCAGATTCATGAGCCCCCACCCCACCATGCAGCCCCGCCCCCACCAGCTCCTAGACTCAGGGTGCCCTGGAGGAGCAGAGAGATCTGAGAGCCGGAGAACCAGGAGCCCCGCGTTCCAGACCTCCTCTGCTTCGATCTGCCCTGTGACTCTGAGTTGGTACCCTCTCCTATACTAGCCTCAGTTTCTCCCTGTAACAGGGCAGGAATGGACACTATGATCCCAAACCTCTCCATCCCTGAAGCACCGAATGTGGTTAGCATCTTAGGGCCAAGTTCTGGGTCATGGGCACCCCGGTGACCTTTGGCGGGGCCACTCAGGCCACACCCTGGGGAGGGGGTGCGGCGGGGCCTCCCTAAGGCCCCACTGCCTCCCAGTAAAAAACAGTGAATTTCATTCCAAATAAGGGAACTGAGAGCACAGTTCCCAGCCACGGCCCAGTTCCGGCTGGTTTATGTTAACTGGACAAGACTAAACAGACCTTCACAGTTTCAGTATTAAGCACTAAAAATGAAAAAAAACGACGGTTTGTCTCTGGATCATGGGGTGAGGGAGAGGTCGGTGCTCCCCTAAGGCCCCCAACAGGCTTGGCAGACTTGGGGGTGCCGGCCTTCTGGAGGTGGGGGTGTCTGAGGAGGGGCCCTCGGGAAGAGAAGGGTTTCCACAGGCAGCGATGCGGGGCAGGCACTGGGGGAACAGCGCCGAGGGGCTGGGGTGGAGGGGAAAAGAGGCCCTTTGTGTCTGCAGCAGTGGGATCGTGGAGAGGGGGGCCAGACGATCAAACATGGAGACAGGGAGAGAGAAAAGGAAATGCAGAGGAAGACTGATGCAGCCAGCCACCAGAAGACCTTGGGAGGCTCCTCTTACCCCAACCCCACCTGCCGGGGGTGGGTGACCAGGAG
>NW_011495018.1:27028025-27047413 GCF_000754665.1 Bison bison bison
GGTGACCAGGAGGCTAGGGGGAGGAGAGGGACTCCACTTCCTGGATAATTCGGCCACCTGCTCCCAGCGGCCCCACCTGCCTCCCACAATGTGGACACCACAAACCTGAGATAAGAATTTAATTATTTACAAAACAGAGAAGCCTGAAGCTGGGCTGCCTTCCTGTTTTCCCACTGGCTCCCTCCAGATCCACAGGCCTTTTACCTAACTGGTCAGGGCCTGCCCCTGGATCCCTCCATTCCTGGGCCAGCTCCATTTACAAAGTGCTTTGTCATTGCAATCTGACAACCCCAGGGGGCTGGAAGGCATCACAGTTTCCATCTTAGAACCAGCACTCAGGGAGTGACAAGTACTGCTCAAGGTCTTTGGTCTGTGGACGGCAGAGCTGGTGGCACCCACAGCTTCTGAATCCTCCTTCAACTTGATAGTCAAGGACACTGAACACGCCGTCATTGGCCAGCTTGGCTTTACTGCCCAAACACAGATGGCTCTGTCTGCTCCATCTGCTACCTGCTCACCACCCGAGAGCTGGCCATCTTTATCCACACTTTCCACCATTCCGCAAAGCAAGTTGCTCCTCCTGGAAACCCTCCCAGACCCCACTCAGCCTAACTAACTACCCTCCTCTGCTGTGATCTGCCTCAGCTGCAGTGATCAGCACCATAAGCGCTATGAGGGCAGGACCATGTCTGTTCTGAGGCCTTGCGCCCAGGAGGCACTCAGAGAACACCTGTGCCATCAGGGAATGAACACACAAACCATCACTTCCATATTGCTCTCCCCTTCTCTTGCCCCAGGGCCTGGTGTGCAGAAATGTCATTTCAACAAAGAAAAGTGAGGCTGTAGCAGCCCTGAAGAGCCCATAGAAGAAAAGTTTGAATTCCCGAGAATCAGTCCATCCTTGCATTCATTTCAAAGTATCTTTCGGGGCTTCCCTGGTGGCCCAGTGGCTAAATCTCCACGCTCCCAATGCAGGGGATCCAGAGTTCAAACCCTGGTCAGGGAACTAGATCCCAGATGCTGCAACTAAAAGAACTCGCCTGCCACAGTGAAGATTGAAGACCCCGTGTGCCTCAACTAAGACGCAGTACAGCCAAATAAATACATGTGCTGTGCTTAGTCGCATCCAACTCTTTGTGACCCCATGGACTGTATGTGACCCCATGGACTGTAGCCCTCCAGGCTCCTCTGTCTGTGGGAATTATCCAGGCAAGAATACTGGAGTGGGTTGCCATGCCCTCCTCCAGGGGATCTTCCCAACCCAGGGTTGAGCCCAGGTCTCCCACATTGCAGGTGGATTCCTTACTGTCTGAACCACCAGGGAAGCAGAAGAATACTGGAGTGGGCATCCCTTCTCCAGGGGATCTTCCCAACCCAGGAATCTAACTGAGGTCTCCTGCATTGCAGGCAGATTCTTTACCAGCTGAGTTACCAGGGAAGCCCAATAAATAAACATTTTTTAAAATTATATCCATCAAGTGCCCACTGTGTGAGCCAGGCACTGGTGGCAGCAATACAGCAATACAGTGAGCAAGCCAGGGAGTAAAAGAAACTAACAAGTAAACAGGCCCTGATGGCCAGTGTGGTCAGTCTCATGAGGGAAACACAGGGCAGCACGGAGCGAGGACACCGAGGCCATCTGACTAGCCAGGGTGGTCTGAGAAGGCTTCCTGGTGGAAGTGATGTCTAAGCCAAGACCCAACAGTTGAGCCTAATGATGGCAACGAGAAGAAGTATTTATTATGCATTTATTACTAGTCTAGCTTTACCTCCAATAAAGAGCTGGGGTGTGGAGAAGAAGCGTGTGGCCTCAGGTGGCTCAGGCAGCAAAGATAAAGTCCAATTCCAGAGCCTGGGCCTCAACCACCCTGTCTCCCTCTCCTCCCTCCTCACATCTGAGGTGTGACCACTGGCCTAGGTGCCCCCAGATGCCCTAAGGGAACTTCAGAGACCTGCTGGACAGCACCAGAGTTCAATGTCTAGGTTGCGATTCCACAGCCCAGAAGGACCCCCAGGCCTCTCGGCCTTCCAGGCCCAGAGAGTGGGGCTGGAGGGTCCCTGCAGACCCAGACAGAGCCATCCCTACATCCCCAGGACAGACTTGGTGGTGGAGAAAACTCCCCCACCTTCTCAGGTTTCCTCAGGTTTCTGGGCCACCAGAAAGGGCTCCTTCCCAAATGAGAAGTTTTTCTGGAACATTAGAGAAACTACCCCAAGCTGGAAGCTCCCTGCTGACCCCACCCTGACTGCTCTGCATTATTCAGGGCTGGCCCTCTTTGGACAAAAAGGAAGAGGACCTCTAAGACCAGAAAGTCCGCCTGCCGTGGGGGTGGACGGGGGCGCTAGGAGGTCACCAGCAATGACTCTCTGCCTCCCAGCTGCCCTGCAAAGCACACGAGAGAAAGGCCCTTGATCACAGCGACATCACGTCTCCCCCGCCAGTCAGTCTGGGTGGGAGCTGGCCCGTAGGGAGAGAAGCCGTGGGCCCAGCCCAGCCCTGCCCCCGCCTGCCAGAGCCACACTCCAAGCCCCGGGACCCAGATTTAACATATCTCACTCCATGTGCGCTCCCTGTCCCGGGGGCCCCTCAGCACAAGTTAAGATCTGATTGGCACTAATTGGACCAAGCTGACAGTGCCCAGGGCGGCTTGAGTACTGTCATCAGAGATTTGACTCACCAAGCAATGGCTGTCGGTGCCTATGGAGCCCACCATTAGTGTCATTTTGGGAGGATCAAGCAAGCTTGGATGGTGCTTTGTGAGTCAACACCACTGCCTGGCCGAGCTTGCAGCCAGAGACCTCGAGCTTATAAGTGATTTATTCTCGGTCTCATATCCAGGCAAGGGCTGGAATCCAGCTTCCTGATCATCAGTGTATTGGTCCATTCCTCTGCTTATGGTCCCAGAAAGTCTTCCCCAGAAGAAAAAGTGGGTTCTAGTTCTTCCTCTCCTCCCAGAGCACAAGACTTCCCATCTGATAATCAACCTCCAAGCCTAAAACTGGAACCTCAACCCAATCCTAGAATATGGAGCTCCCAAATGAACTCTTGGCCCCAAGACTCGATGCTCAACTGCAATCGTGAATTCTGGACCCCGAAGTGAAAACTCCTCCTAGGGATAAAATCCTCACCCCAGCGTGGAACTCAGACTCCCCAGACAGATGCACCAATACCTACCCCAAATCCTGCCTTCATATATTGCAGCCTCATCTCCCAGATAGAACCTTGTACCCTGGGAATCAACCGTTAGCACCAGAGAGCAAAGCCCCACCATCTTCAGAACAAGCCCTAAATTTTAGGAAATTCTGTTCTCAAAACCAGTCCAGGCTCTTCTTATACTTTGTTTCCTTAACACAACCTCAACTTGGGGACCAGATGAGGGGAACCCAAGCTCCCTAAAATACTTTCCTTCACATTTTGTAGTAGGAGAACTAGAGGACTCTCACGCAATGGAAACCCCCGTTTCGAGGAAGGCTGCACTCTGATGCAGAAAGCTCCATGTAAGTGGCATCCTGGTTACTCACAGCCTCATCCCACCACTTCCTCCATCCTCTTGGCTCCACACTAGGGTCGGGATGTCTGGCTTGTCTCCTCAGCCCCAGAGGATCTGCCACGCCTGGCTCAGGAGAGCAGAAAGCCCCTGTGCATCTCTCAGGCACTGGCTAGGTTCTTTGCACCCCCAAAAGAGGGGTTTTCCTTATTCATTCTTGGTCTGTTCAGATTTTCTTTCATTGTGATTCAGTCTTGGTAAGTTGCATGTTTCTAGGAATTTCTTCTAGGTTATCCAACTTGTTGGCATATAATTGTTCACAGTAGATGAAAATATAAGAGGAAAGCCCCCTACAATTCTTTGGGTTTATGTGGTATCCATTACAATGTCTCCTCTTTCATTAATGATTTTATTTATTTGAGTCTTCTCTCTTTTTTCTTAGTCTAGTTAAAGACTTGTCCATTTTGCTTATCTGTTTAAAAAACAAAACAGTTTTGTTGATCTTTTCTACTGTCATTCTAGTCTTTATTTCATTTAATCCCTTCCTTCTACTAACTTTGGGCTTAATTTGTTTTTCTTTTTCTAATTCCCCGAGGTATAAAATTAGGTTATTTATTTGAAATCATTCTTTTTTTTTTCTTAATGTGAGTATTTATCACTATAAACTTCCCTCTTAGAACTGCTTGTGCTGCAACTCCTAACATTCCATTGGTTTGCTAGGTTTCCACTTTCACTTGTCTTGAGACTTTTAAAATTTCCCTTTTGACTGTTCAGGAGCATGTTGTTTAATCATATTAGTGAATTTTCTCATTTTCCTCCTATAATTGATTTCTAGTTTCATATCATTGTGGTCAGAAAAAATACTCAATGAAATTCCAACCTTCTTTCAATACGGTAAGACTTGTTTTGTGGCTAACCTGGAGAACTGCTAAAGCATTTTTTTTTTTTTTTTTTTTGCTAAAGCATTCTTGAGCAAGAACAGAGGCATCACACTTCCTTTCTTTTTTTCATGACAATTTTTTCTAAGACAAATTGCAAATTAAACTAAAAGGCTATAAGTATCAAAACAATACTCTGTTAACATAAAAAAATAGACAGCATAGAAATAAACCCACACATACACTGTCCACTAATTTTCAACAAAGATGCCAAGGATATACAATGGGGAAAGGATAGTTTCTTCAATAAAAGGTGCTAGGAAAACTGGATATCCACATGCAAAAAAAGTAAATGGACCCCCATCTCATAGCAGGTACAGAAATCAACTCAAAATGAATTAAAGATCTAAATGTAAGACCTAAAATCACAAAAATCCTGGAAGAAAACATAAGAGTTAAGCTTCTTGGCACTGATCTTGGCAACGATTTTGGGGGGTTGACACTCAAAGCAGAGGCAACAAAAGAAAGTATAAACAAGTGAGACCACCTCGAATTAAAAAGGTTTTGCATGCAAGGTAAAAAATAAAATGAAAAGGCACTCTGTGGAATGGGAGAAAATATTTGCAAGCTATATATCTGATAAAGGGCTAATTTCCAAAAATACATAAGAAACTCTTACAACTCAATAGCAAAAATAATAATAATACCAACTCGATCAAAAAACAGGCAAGGGACCCGAATAGTCATTTTTCCAAAGAAAACATACAAATGGCCAGCAGGTACATGATAATGTGCTCAACATCACTAATCATGAAGGAAATGCAAATCAGAACCACAGTGAGGATCAGAACGTGGTAAAGAACCTCCTGCCAATGCAGCAGACATGGGTTCGCTCCCTGATCCAGGAAGACCCACTATGCCATGCAGCAGCTAAGCCCGTGGGCCACAACTATTGAGCCTGTGCTCTAGAAGCCCGGGAGCCACAACTACTGCAACCCACGTGCCCTAGAACCCATGCTCTGCAACAAGAGAAACCACCACAGTGAGAAGCCCACACACCACAACTAGAGCGTAGCCCCTACTCGCCACAATCAGACCACAAGTCAACAAAGCCCCAGCAGAGCCGAAAATAAATAAATAAAATGATTTTAAAAGACACAATGAGGTAACACCTCACACCTGTTAGGATGTCTACTATTAAAAAGACAAGAGAAAACAAATACTGACGAGGATGTGGAGCAAAGGGAGCCCTTGTACACTGCTGGTGGTGTAAACTGGGCAGAGCCGTTTTGGAAAACAGTGTAGAGGTCTCCCAAAAAATTAAAAGTAGACTACATATGACCCAGCAGCCCCACTTCCGAGTGTATATCCAAAGGAAATGAAATCACTTTCTTGAGGAGCTAATTTATACACCCAAGGTCATTGCCACATTATCCACGATAGCCAAGATATGGTAACAACCAAAGTGTCTACTGATGGATGAATGGATAAAGAAAATATAGTGTGTGTATATATATATATATATATATGTATACACAGATATGTCTGTTTGCATGTATATAAATGGAATATTATTCAGTCGTAAAAAGAAGGAAATCTTGCCATTTAGAGCAACATGGAGAAACATGGAGAGCCTAATACTAAGTGAAGTAAGCCACAGAAAAGATAAAGAAAAATAAATACCATATAATATACTCATTGGAAAAGACCCTGATGCTGGGAAAGATTGAAGGCAGGAGGAGAAGGGGACGACAGAGGATGAGATGGTTGGATGGCATCACTGACTCGATGGACTTGAGTTTGAGCAAGTTCTGGGAGTTAGTGACAGATAGGGAAGCCTGGCGTGCTGCAGTCCATGGGGTCACAAAGAGTCGGATATGACTGAGCAACTGAACTGAACTGAATATCACTTATATGTGGATCTAAAAAAGGAGGGGTTGAACTGAAAGAAACAGAGAGTATAATAGTGGTTGCCAAGGGCTGGGAGGTGGAGTAAATGGAAATGTTGGTTAAAAATACAAACTTCAGTTACAAGGTAAGTTCTGAGTACCTAAGGCACAGCATGCTGACTATGGTTCCTAATACTTGTATACTTGAAATTTGCTAAGAGTAGATCTTAAGTGTTACCAAACAAACAAAAAAAAGTAACTATGTGAGAAGATGGATGTGTTAATTAACTTGATTGCAGGAATGATTTCATAATATATACATATACCTATCACCACACAGTACACTCTAAGTGCATTACAATTTTATTTACCAATTATACTACAACGAAGCAGGGTTGGAGGAGGAGGCTGTTTCCTGCCATCAAGAGGAGTCAGGAGTCAAGGACAGAATCTGTTGCCTCCATCAGGACAGGCACTCCCTCGGGTCCGAGCTCTGTCTTTGCACCAGGAAGCTAAAGGAAAGTGCAGGGTCTCCAGGCAGGAAGAGGTCCTCACTGGTCCTGCTGGGGTCAGGACGAGGTTCTTCACGAACTCCAGTCTAGCCTGAGAGCCAGGGTCAAGAACGGATATTAACCTAATGCTGATTCTGGACCTATGAAGAGGCCTAGAAAGAGGCTGGAACAGGACTCAGAAGTACAGATTTGGGGGACTTCTCTGGTGCTCCAGTGGTTAAGAATCCGCCTTCTAACAGTAGAGGACGCAGGTTCGAACCCTAGTCAAGGAACTAAGACCCCACATGCTTCGGGGCAACTGAGCCCATACGCCGCAAACACTAAACCTATGCACTCTGAAGCCTGCGTGCCACAATAAAAGATTCCGCAAGCGAACAACACAGCCAAATAAATAAATATTTTTTAAAAAAGTACAGCCTTTGATAATCCTGTGACAATCTGCACCTCAGTTTCTCCTGTGTAAAGTGGGGCTATGAATTCTGGTCATGGGACCCCAATGAGAAATCAGAGGAAGAAGTAGGAGGGAATGGTTTGAGGCTGTTCAGATGCAAGGTTCACAGCCCTGTGAAGTCTCCAAGCTCAGGGCAGAGACAAAGAGCTTTTTTTCTCTCCTCTCTTCCCCTTTCCCACCTGCTGCCTCATTTCTCAGCCATTTTTCCGCATTCTCTTTTACTCTATGATCATCCATCCAGACCTTTGTGCTTTCCCTTCCCTTCACAGTTTAATAATTTAATAAGTACGGAGCCTCAGGGTGAGGGTCTGGGGCTTTGATCTCAATTCTGGGAAAACAAGAGTAGCCTTGGCCTGTCTGGGCTGATTTATGGCCACCTTTTATGGTTTGTGTGTGTATGCTGGGGGAACTGGCCCCCACAGAGAGTGAGGAGCCACCTGAGAAAGCCTGGCCAGGTTGGGACTGAAAGCCACGGCAGAAGCCAGAGGCACAGCACAGCACAGGTGCCAGGGCCCCGCCTCCACCCACCTGGGAGCCACCTGTGACAGACAGAGGGGGCATTAACTATTGATGGTGTCCCAGCGGGTAGGGATGGAGCCAAGAGCTCAGAGCCAGCTCTGTCCTGCTCTCTCCTCTTGGCTCTAAGGTCTCAAGGCCTTGGGTAGGACACAGCTTGCAAGGGAAAACTCAAACATCAGCATGCTCACCCCTGACTTCCCAAGATGCCCCCTCCCCATGCACAGCCAAGCTCTTTCAAGCTGAGCCACCTGTATGCCTCACTGACCACTGCCTCAGAGGTCAGAATCCTCTAACACATATCCATACAGGTGGCACCTCTCCAAATCTTCAAGTCGACCTTCTAAAGTGTCTCCCAAATCAATCTGCTTGCCTGGCTGCTCACAGCCCTGCCCTGGGAAAAGCCACACCTCTCCTCCCCTGGAGGAACAGGAACCTCCAGCCTCGTCCTCCCCTGCCCCTCTCTTTTGCCCCAGAGCCTTCCAAAGCATCTACAAGATCTTATCACTCTTCTGCTCAGTGTGTGCTCAGCTGCTCAGTTGTGTCCGACTCTTGGTGACCCCAGCCACTCAGTCATGTCTGACTCTTTGTGACGCCTGTAGCTCCTCTGTCCATGGAATTTTCCAGGCAAGAATACTGGAGCAGGTTGCCATTTCCTACTCCAGGGGATCTTCCCCACCCAGAGATCAAACCTGAGTCTCTTGCGTCTCCTGCATTGGCAGGGGGATTCTTTACCACTAGTGCCACCTGGGAAGCCTTCTCTTCTTTCAATAGCTGCCCTCAGGATGGTACACATCACAGTTGCCACAAGCATTCGTCCCCCTCAGGTGTCCCTCTGGAATTAACTTCTGCCATCCAGAAGAGGTCATCCAGCAAGGTCAGAGCCTTAAGACCTCATTAGCACCTGGTCCATCCAGGTGTCTGACCTTGGACAAGTCACTTCCTCTCTCCAGGTCTGAGAACTCTAGACCTGGGCTGAGAAAGGAGCTAAGACATAACGACCTCTAGGGTCTACTTGGGTTCTGATGTTAGAAGTTAGTGGCCATGCCTCTTCCACCACCCCCATGCACATACCTGACCAGCTTCAGGGAAAATGTATTCTAAGGACATTTGCTGGTAAGATCAGGGTTTAGAAAGGAAAGCAAAGCAAAGCAACCACAGAGAAGAAGGGCTCCTGGCCCCTTCTGCCACTGCTGTCAGAACCGGATGAGCGATTCATAGGCCACGGGCATCTCAAGGGCGGAGATGACATCCAGTGCCCCCCTCCCTATTCTTCACGCCCAGCACCAGGCCCAGCACAGAGGGCATCAACACATGAAATGAATCAGCTGGAGCATCCTCACAGTTGCATTCAACTCTGATAAGGGCAAAGTGTCTCCTCTCCTCGCTCTCAAGTGTACCCGGACACCCCCACCTAGACACACCCACAGCCCCATTCCCTGGAGAAGGTCAGCCTTTCAGTAGATGCCAGGCAGAGGCTGGGGGTCAGCCAAGGGGAAAGACGAAGATGAAAGCCAGGAGCGTGTGGAAGTGCCACCACCCTCATCGAAGGACAGAAACCTCCCTGGCAATGTTCTCCCTTTCCTGCCCCCACCTAACCTCTGGAGCAGCCAGCATGGCATGACGGGGCAACAGAGGCAAAGAATGCTATCTGGAAAAGCCAGTAGACATACTTCCCTCCCCTCTCAATCATCCCAAGAGGGTTCTCTCTCCTCCTCCTGCCCCGCCCCCACACAGACAGCCTGTGGGACCAGCAACTTGCTTCCACAGGTAGAGAGGCAAGGGAGCAGCCATTCAGTGATTTTCTGCAGGAAGTTCCATGGCCTGGAGGGCTGGGATGACACCAGCCAGGACTTAGCCCTCCCCAGTGGCTCAGTCGTAAAGAATCCACCTGCAGTGCGGGAGACCCACGTTCGATCCCTGGGTCGGAAGATTCCCTGGAGGAGGGCATGGCAACCCACTCCAGTGTTTCTGCCTGGAGAATCTCATGGACAGAGGCTATAGCCCCTAGGGTAGCAAAGAGTGGGACACAACTGAAGTGACTTAGCACACACATACTCAGAGCCAGCTCTGTCCTCAACACGGGCTTGTGTCAGACCCCTTCCAGGAGCGCCCTTCTCTGTGCCCCACACCCAGCTCAGTATCCTCAACTGGGGTGGCACTGTCTTCTCTGGATGGCTTTTTTATGTTTTGCCACCCCTCGCAGCTTGCGGGATTTCAGTTCCCTGACCAGGGACTGAACTCAGGCTCTCGGCAGTGACAGCACAGGGTCCTAACCACTGAACCACCAGGGAGCTCCCCTACTGGGGTGCTTTTTAAAATATTGGAGAGTTGTTTTTTTAATGACACAGGTGACCAGTGACATTTAATGGGCAGGGGTCACGGATGCTAAATGAATAGTTCCACACCCAACATGGCAGGAGCAGCCCTGCCCCCAGGAACACAAAGCCAACCCCTACTCATTTTCAGATCACTTCCCTGGTCATTTCACTACCCAGACCCCCAAGACCAGGTCACGTTCCCCCAAGTTCCCAGTCTTCTCTCTCACAGTCCTTATCCAAATATTAGTGCTTGTGTAAGAAACTGATGGTGAAGGATAGGGAGGCCTGGCGTGCTGCAGTCCATGGCGTCGCCAAGAGTCGGACATGACTGAGCAACTGAAAGACAAAGATGAGAAACTAAAGAGTTGACAGAACAGTTAAAGCCGTGCCCCAGCCTCCAGGGGTAGAACACAGCTCTCCGCCTCTAGCGCGGGCTGCACACACGACGTCCTTTCAAAGAGTGCGAGGTGGAGGAGAGGAAAGTGCACCTTCAGCTTCACAGTGGAGAAGCCTGATGAGCTCTACCTCAGCCTGTGATCAAGGTCCTCAGCCACAGCGATGAGTCATGCTGATGACACTTACTGTTCATATGATGCAACTAAAATGGGACTTCACCGCTATGGTCTTTCTCTCCGAAACCTATAACCATAGTCTAATCATGAGAATATCAGACAAATCCCAGTGAAAGGACAGTCTACAAAATATCTAACCAACACTCCTCAAAATTGTCAAGGTCATCCAAAACAAGAAACGTACGAGAAACTGTCACAACCAAGAGGAGCCTAAGAAAACACAACTGTATATATAAAATGTAGTAGCTATAAATACAATGTGGCATCTTGGATGGGAGCCTGGTACAGAAAAAGAACACTGGGGAGAACTGAAGAAATCAGAGTGAGGTATAGACGTCAGTTGAGGATCATCTTCAATACTGGCTCACTAATGTCACACATGTTCCATACTAAGGTAAGATGCTAAGGATGAAGGCCACCGGACATGGACTACGTGGAAACTCTACTATTCTGCAATAATTCGGTAAATCTACAACTGTTCTAAATGAAAAGCTGTGTGTTTTTTTTTTTAAGAGTTGTAGGGCCAAAGTCAGAGAGATCTTGGCTAGAATCCCAGCTCCACCTCATACCAGCCATGTGAGTTTGGGCAAGTTACTTAACCTTTCTGAGCCTCAGTTTCTGCATCTATGTGCTGTGCTTAGTCGCTCAGTTTTGTTTGACTCTTTGCGAGTCCATGGACTGTAGCCCGCCAGGCTCCTCTGTCCTTGAAGATTCTCCAGGCAGGAATACTACAGCGGGTTGCCATGACCTCCTCCAGGGGATCTTCCCAACCCAGGGATCAAATCCAGGTCTCCCACATTGCAGGGGGATTCTTTATTGTCTGAGCCACCAGGGAAGCCCATCTATGCATTTATAAATAGGGATAATAATCATACTTACTTCACATGACTGTTTTAAAGGTTAAAGGGGATAATAGGTGTAAACAGCTTAGCATAGTCTCTGGCACATAAGTGTGAGTAATTGCTATCATATTCTGATTCATTTGTTCATTTGCTGTTCTTGTTCTGAGCTAACTCCCAGACTGGAAGGGGAGCTCCATGGCAGCAAGCCCTCATCTTCTTGTGTTTTACCATATCCTCAAGCCTAGGAGAACAGCTGCCTCATCACTGATGCTTAGTCTGTGTTTGTTAAACAACAGAATGAGCCCTTCCCATCAGAGTATCCTTGGAACCCCAACTCTCACCCTGGGAGAACTTCAGTTCTGGAGCCCAGCGCAGAGCCCTGCCTACCCCCAGATCTTCAGCTAGAGCGCAGAGAAAGCCAAAGCCTCCCACCTGCCTTCCGGTGACTCTTCCTCCTCTCTGAGCCCTGCTTCTCTCTCCACCCTGCCCCACAGACATCAGCACCTGCTCATTTCCTAGAGCAGCAGGATCCGCGTAATGACCTCTGATAAACATCTTTTAATAAACCCTGTAGCTGGATCTGTCATCCAGAAGCTATATTCTCCTCACTTCCTGCTCTCACCGCCATCTCCTCCCACTTCCTGGGCTGGCCCATTAGTGCCTCTGGTCTCACCAGGTAGACCTTCAGGCCCCCAAGGCCCCTGGACTCTGGCTTGCTGAGGAATGGCCAACAGGCTGCCCCAGCTATTCCATAAGCCAGACTCTCCCCACCGGCCTGGAGTCTCAGCAGCCTGGCCCGGGTCTGCCTGTGCCACCCAGCCTGACCACTGGCCAGTCCACTTCCCTCCAGCCCTGCAGGCAGTTTTCCCAGGCGTTACCAAGGAGACCACTCACATCCTACCCAAGGTTGCCAAAGCAACCAGCTCAGTGAGGAGCAGCCCCTCGGCTTCCAGCCCCTGGGTGTGCAGAAGCAGGAGTGAGAGAGTCACAGGCCAACAGGAAATGGGCCCAGGCAGCTGGCACACCCAGGTGGAGGCAGCTCCCGCGTGCCCTGGGCAGTGCCCCACACGCTCCTGTCCTCCTTCCTCCCACCTCTTCCTTCTCTGTTACTGCCCTGGTGGTGCCCACACCACCACCATCTTTGGCTCTGATTTAGAGCCAATGCCTGGACCTCAATGTACACATCTTAGAACTAGGCGCTTGTCATCCCAGATGCTCGGGGAGAAGAAAGTCCCAATATGCAGAAATTCCCCCCAAGGCTAATTTTCTCCCTCATGAATTTTCTCCCTCATGAACTTTTGGTGTCCCAGTTAAAAATCCAAGTTGTGCCATTTCCTATTCTGGACAGACCTCTTAGAACACATGAGTCTCAGTTTTCTTGCCTATAAAATGGGAATAATACCTTCTTTCCACTTACTGAATGATTAAATGAATTAACCTACAAGAATGCACCCAGCATAGTGCCAAGCATCAGGTCTCACACTTCTTAAAAATCCTTTTTTTCTTCTGATGAATAAGAGCCCTCCTGGCCATAGCGATTGGTCAGAAATGCTTCCAGATTCACCCATGGGAAGCCTAGATGAGTCCATCAGCTTGGCTGTCCCACCCAGCCCTTTCAGCTTGACCTAGGACAGAGCCCTTTAGCTCCATTAACCTCCCAGCAGCTCAAGATGCTTCATTTGCTCCTCCTCTTTTCTCTGCGGATGCTGCAGTTTAAAGGAAATCACTACACTCATCTGCTCAAAAGCCACCCATAGCTCCTACTGCCGACAGGATCGACCCAAACTCATTCTGGCATCCGAGGCCCTGTGAGATCTAACCTCAGTCTATCTTCAGAGGTCGACCCGTTCATCTCCCCACTGTGGGTCTCGTCTCCCAGATGGGAAGGACTGCTCATTGTCTCTGCCAGCACCTTGTATTCTCCTGCTTCTGTGCCTTTGCCTCCATGCCCTCACCAAGATGCCCTTGAATGTCCATTCCAAATCTCCATCCAACTTCAGGCTCCTCTCCTCTGGGAAGCCTGATTTCACCAACTCCAAGAATACCAGAATGGGTGTGTTCTGAGGCCCCACAGCCTTGAGAGTTCTCAGACTCTGAGGCATAAAGAGGCAGAATGACCTGGGGCTCCTGTTAAATATGCAGGTTTGGGAGTTCTATCACCAAGGTGTTCTGAGACAGTTGGTCTGGCCTGGGGGCTGGGAACCTGCATTTTAGATGTGTTTTCAGTTGATGCTGATGCTGGCGAGAGAAAAACCTCACTCTGAGAAACACTGGCCCAAAGGAACAGAAAGTTCCCTTGAAAGTGTCCGATGACTGGCCGATGGGTCTGCAGAGGGGGTGGGAGGGGTGCGCTCGGGGGCTGGAAAGGAGCATCAAGAACCCTACGGTACTCTCTTTCCCTCTTCTGGGAAGGAGGCCAGGAGACTGCTCCCCAGTTTCTCTAACACAATGGAAGACAGGGCCCACCCAGAGTGAATTCTATGGTGGCAAAATGTATAGTGGCTGCAAGAGTGAACTCTAAAATCAGAGAGACGTGGGTTTGAATCCCAGTTCCATCAGTTTCAAACTGTGCGGTCTGGGATTAGCTATTTAACTTCTCTGAGCCTCTCTTTCCCCATCTATAATGGTGACAACGATAGCTCCCCACTCAGAAATAATCTACACAGAAGCACTAGGCACCCAATAACCACCCAACACATGTGGCTGCTCTTATGTTACTGTGATGGTTAACAGTACAGAGTTCAAAGGTCAGACTAGATAAAAACCCAACAGGGTGTGCAGGACAGATGCTCCAGGTTCAGCATAGGGGCTGTCTCAACTCAGCTCTCTGAAGTCTTGGTGTGGCAGAGGAGGCCCCCAGCCCCCACCCCTTCACAACGCCAACTCTGTCTGCTGCAAGGCTGAGGGGTGGACAGATGAGCTAACCCAACATGCAAGTGTCATGACAGCCAAGTGAGGAGCCCAGACAAGGGCTGTGGGAATATCTGTGGGTCAAGCAAAGAATGGAGGCCTTGAATTTCCGATGATGGCAGTCTGGGTCATGACGCTGAAGACTATTGATAGGAGAGGGGCAGATGAAAGGAATACTTTAGGAGGATCCCTTTCGCAGCATCAAAGGAGGAATGAGAGGCAGAGGGGTCAGCTACTGCAATACCTGGACTGGGGACCCAGATGAGGGGGAGTACCAGCAAGGCTGTGAAGGCTGAAAAATGGCTAGGACCTTGTCCTAGGCAAATGCACCCCCCAACCCCACCCCAGAGCAGTGAGGAGGTTAAGAGTCTGACAGACAAGTTCCTGTAGCTCACTCTGGTCCACCTCAAAGAGTCAAAGCTCCTCGGTCAACCTCAGATACTCCCCCCTCTGCCTGCCAGGAGCCTCGGCCACCACAGAAAAAAGCCTTTGAAGACAACAGATGTCTGGTGGGTACAACCCCCAGCCAAAGCCGGAGGGGGATGATCCCCCCTACATCCGTCACAACCAGTGGCTTTATCAAATGTCCAATTCAAAAGCACCAGCTTTAAAAAGATGGAAGGCTCACTCCGTGGTATAGACCCAAAAGAACCGAAAACAGGTGTTCGAACAAAAACTTAAACACAAATCTTCACAGCACAAAATTCACAGTAACCAAAAAGCGGAACAATCTCAATAGCCATCAGCTGGGAAGTGCGTGAACAAAATGCGGCAAATCTACACAGTGGAATGTTATTCAGCCACAAAAAGGAAAGAAGGTACACGTTAGGACATGGACGAACCTTGAAAGCACTTAGGCTAAGTTAAAGGAGCCAGACACAGAAGGACAAATGTACTATGAGTCCATCTAAGGGAAATGCCCAGTGTGGGCAAATGCATAAAGACAGAAAGCAGACTAGTGGCTGCCGCGGATTCAGGCGAGGGAGTAATGAGGACTGACTGCTTCACGGGCACAGGCTTCCCTTCTGGGGTGATGAAAACGTTCTGGAACTACATAGAGTGGTGGCTGTACAATATTGTGAATGTACTAAATGCCACTTAAAATGCTAAAACGGTGAATTTTATGTTATGTGAATTTTACCACAATAAAAAAAAAAAATGACAGAAGGTGGCCTTTCCCATCCCCATCCCATCTATGGGTGACCCCGGCAGACTGAGTTGGAGGAAAGCCTCCCCGAAGGCCTTCCTAGTTACCTTCCCCCCAGTACCAAGCACCAAGTAGGCAGGCACTCAAAAAGAGAGAGGGAAGGATGAAGATCTCTGTTCTCTGTATCTGTCTCCATGAAGCATGAACCCCCTACTCCAGTCACCCTGGGCCCATCACTGAGAACATCTACACACATTTACTCACCCTGCCCCAAGCCTTTGCTGCACGTCCCTTGCCCTACCTCCTGTCCATATCTAGGACTCCCACTGCACCCCTTGCCATCTACCCAATTTCTACAGTTTCTTCCATGTCCAACTCAAATTCTTCCCTGATTCCCCATTTCTGACCTCTGCTCACACATATCTGGGATTTTAACAATCCAAACAAGTATTTGATGCCATCCCTTCCCTCAGCCCCACCTTATCAAGTAGATCTTTATTCTGTGAATGTCCAGGGATGTCACGAGCCCTCACCCCTGACCCAGGGACATAACCAGCTCTACATAACTATCTGTTGGTCCTTATCCAGGATCTATACCTTGGACCTCTCCCGTGGACACTCCTAGACCAACACTGTTCAGACCCCAGTGTGAATCACCATCAGTGGAGTGAGGTCAGGGTGTCTTCAGGAAGAAGACCGAAGTCTACCACCTGACAGGTGATGGAAGAGCTTCATTTCATGTCAACCTGACAGCCAGACCAACCTTAGATCTCTAATGAGTCCCAGGGTCCCCATTATGCCAGGTCCTTTCCAGTTGTTTTAATTAAAACGGTGAGAAATCAATAGATGGCAATTATGGAAGGAGAAAAAACAATCGAGAGTTCCCTGCCCCCAGTAAATTTCTGGATGGACACTGATAAGAAGCAGAGTTGAAATTCTGGGTGAGTACAAAGGAGAATTTGGGGTGGACAGTCTTAGAATCACAGCCAGTATCAAGGTCATACCAATAAAATGGGGGTGGAATTCTGGATGACCGTTGATGTATCAGAGAAGACCCCTAGCTCAATGCTGACATAGTTAGAAAGGAACTTGGAGTGAACATTAAAACAATCACAGAATAAAACTGATGGTTCTCTTAGGATGGGGAAAAGTCAGGCTGAGAAGCCGAATCAGGAGACCCTAGACGAAGGACGGAAGTCAGCTTTCTTGGCATGTTCTAATCCATCTCAGCCTCGGTAGGAGCAGAACCAAAATTCTCATGGCCCCTCCTGTAGGTGTGTGGTTAGGGACAGGGGAGAATGGATCCTGGAAAACCAAGCCAGAAGGGAGATGGCCAGGAGAGGGAGACTGCTGGGGTGAGGAAAATTTCTCCCCCATTTACTTCCACTGAATAAGAACTGATCCCTATCAATCAGGGAGGCAGCGCAAGGCGACTTTCTCAGGCCAGACAGGTGGGGAGTCAGGCAGAGGAGGAGGCCAGGGTGGGAGCAGGGAGATAGGCGGGCCTCAGACCCTGTCCTGCCCACTCCCTCCCTTGTCAAAGACTCCAGTCCCAGAGACTTCACATCCCTACAATCCCAAACTGTAGGTTAAAAAAGCGGTGCAATTACGGAAGCCTTCTCTGGGCTTCCCTAGGGTCATGGATGGAACACAGCCTTCTCAGGGTAATTGATGAGCATTCCAGCGCCGAGTCAGCTCACTGGCCCCCAGCTAACTCCTGCCCTTGAAGGAGTCAGCCTGACTTTGCCACCTTCTCTTGACTGGCCCATTGAGTAAATGGGTAAATCATTCTCCCTTCCCCTCATTTCTCTCCCTTGTAAGAGAGAACATTGAACTGGATGACAAACACAAGTTCCACCATCATTAGGAATCTGTTTTCAATGTTCAGAAAGTCATCATACATGCAATACTTACAGCTTATTTCTGATGATTAAAAATGATACTTGCCTGCAATACTTACAGCTTATTTCTGATGATTAAAATTAATATTTGCTTATTGTAGAAATTTTAGAAAAGAGCAAAATATTAAAAAGAAAAGAAAAACTCTAATAAGATCTCATTACCCAGAGGAAACCATGGTTAACCTTTTGGAAACTTTCTTTCCAAGGTTGCTTGATTTCTATGGGGGAGGGGCATCCATGACATTTTAACAAAATTGGGCTCTACTGTTTATGCAGCTTTGCCACTGCTTCTTACAACTGTCATTATGCTGCTGTGAGCATTTTCCCAAGTGATCAAATGCTCTTCAAAAATACTATTTTAAAGGTTGCATAATACTCCACCAAGAGGATTCACCATGATTACAGGGCATTTAGATTGTTTTCTAGTACAAACAACACTGCCATAGCATCCTAGGCTCGTGTACAAGTATTTGCCTTCATCTCCATTTCTTCAGGATCGATTCTGCAGGCAGAATCACAAGGCCAATGAAAATGATATTTTAAAAGGGATTGATGTGTGCCACCATATTAATTTTCAGAAAGACACAACAAACCCACTGATGTGCCCAAGGTGAGTGAGAGGTGGTTTTGGAAGTGTCGGAGTTAGAATGCAGGATTGTGGTCCTGTCTCCTCTCCTCTCCCCAGTTCTGAAGGTTAACTGTCCAGCATAAGAGAGGGTAGTATTCCAAGACAGAAGATACAGGTCTGCAGTCTAGCTCTGCCGCTCTGGCTTTGGGATCCTGAAACAAGCATTGCTTCTCCTAACTGTGAAATGGGTATGACGAGCTCTGAGCACCATGCAGAGCAGTTTCCTTGCTCATTTGAAAAGGTATTTGTGAAAGTTCTTTGTAAACTTGCCGAAGAGCTTCCCTTCCTAACTCTTAGTCATCCGAATGCCCAGTCAGTACTGGCTGGTTTTCAGGATGATAGAAAAGGAGCTTTCTGAAGGGAATCAGTGGGCTCTGAGGGCCTGGGAAGGCCCAGGTGAGTCTTCAAAAGGTCAGAGACAGCACTGAAGAGGTAAAGCAAAGAACAGGGCCTGGCACCTCCCTTAGGGTGCTGAGTAGGTCAGTGGACTTAAGAGGGCAAAGACCTTGAGATCTGTCTCAAGGCTCTCAGCCCATCCTTTCTAGAGTTCTGACTGGACATCTAGCTTTTGGGGAACCAGAAACCAAGCTGATTCAGTGGATACAAAAAGTCAGTAGCTGCAGAGGACTCCAGAGGCCACCAGCTCTGGTCCCTTCTTCCAGGCTGTTATTATTCGGCCCTGTATTTTTAAGACCCTCCAATCGGAAAGGCAACTAGTGTTTCCAGCCATCACCTCTCCAGCCATGGGCAGATGAAAAAGGAGACCGTGGTACTTCTCTTGGGAAGCACAGCTGGCCGGCCTGAGCACCCTGCCACACTTCCCCATCTACCCGGCAAATGCCCTTCCTCACCCCCTGCATCTGCACGCTCGCCTAGCACCGTGGCCTGAGGGGACTCCAGTGACGTTTCTGGTGTAGCTGGGAGAACTGCGTAGACCCCACGGAACGCCATCCTCCCTGATTTTCGCCATCATCACTGGCAGGCCCCCACCTCCAGCGCACCCCCAACGGTCAGGGGTTCATCTCCCGTCTCCAAAGACGCACAACAGGTGGCACCTGTGTGGCCTCCCCAACCACACCTCTCCACCTCTCCCTGCCCCTCCACCTGCACCCCAGTCCGCCAGCTGAGCCCGGCCCCGGCGGAGCCTTACCTTTGAGGTTTTGGGGGTGGGCCCGCGGCGCCCGGCTCGGGTTTCCTCGGGGCAGAGAGGGAATACTGGAGAAGTTGTTACCCATGGCATCCGGCCCCAGTGGGGTTCGGCACTCGCAGGGGGCAGGCGAGGCTGGGCTGGAGCGGAGGTACGGTGTGCAAGTGTGTGCGCGCGCCGGTGCGC
>NW_011495018.1:27047946-27063873 GCF_000754665.1 Bison bison bison
GATTCCCTCGCTCCGGTTGTTATGGTGACAGCTGCGCCGGTGAATGAGCGTCTTAGTGACTCGCGCGCGCCCGCTCAGCCAGATGTGGCGCCGGGTGCGCGACGTTCCGGCCAACACTAGCCCTTCTTGGCCTGGCGGGGGAGCAGATAGGGGTCAAATATCAGACAGAGACTGGGGCTCCAAGGGTTGGGTTTATTCCCCTCACCAACAGTGGCGCTTGGTCTTGAAAACAAGGGAAACCATACAGTAAGAACGGTGAGCTCCCTGGATACCAGGCCCGGGACGAAGTAACTCTTATTTCCGATTTCTCTAGTAGCAGGTACAGTGCCTGGCATACAATAAAAGCTCCAGAAAAAAAAAAAATATATATATATATACTTTTTTTTTTTAAGTGGATGATGACTGAATAAATGAAGTGAGATTAAGAGTCCCACCCACTCTTTCCTGTCTTGCAAGATGGCGGTTGAAAAGGCTGAGAAGCCGAATGCTAAGGAGAAAAAACCTGAAACCAAGAAGGCTGATGCTGGCGACAAGGCTAAAAAGGTGAAGAAGGTTAAGAAGGGGAAGCCCCACTGCAGCTGAAACCCTGTCCTGGTCAGAGGAGTTGGCAGATATTCCGATCAGCTACATACTCCAGGAAGGCCTTGTACAAGAGACAGTGTTCAGCAGCTAAATCCAAGGTAGGAAAAAAAAAAAAGGTTCGAGTTCTTGCTACTGTCACAAAACCAGTTGGTGGCAACAAGAATGGTGGTACCTGAGTGGTAAGACTTCACAAAACGCCTAGGTATTACCCTACTGAAGATGTGCCTCAGAAGCTGTTGAGTCACGGCAGAAAACCCTTCAGTAAGCTTGTGAAAAAGCTGCGTGCCAGCGGCATCTCTCCCAGGACTATTCTTATCATCCTCACAGGGCACCACACAGGAAAGAGGGTCATTTTCCTGAAGCATCTGGACAGTGGCTTGTTACTTGTGACTGGGCTTCTGTCCCTCAATTGAGTTCCTCTGCGTAGAACACACCAGAAATTTGTCACTGCCACCTCCACCAAAATCGACATCACTGGTGTGAAAATCCCAGAACATCTCACTGAGCTTACTTCAGGAAGAAGAAGCTGCATAAGCCCAGACACCAGAAGGCTGAGATCTTCAACACAGAGAGAACTAGGAGATCACAGAGCAGTGCAAGGTTGATCAGAAAGCCGTGGACTCATAAATTCTGCAAAGAATCAAAGCTGTCCCTCAGCTCCAGGGCTACCTGCGCTCTGTGTTTGCTCTCACAAATGGAATTTATCCTCACAAAGTAGTGTTCTGAACTTCTTACAAAGAACCTAATTAAATAACTTGTCCATTAAAAAAAAAGAAAAAAAAACCACCCAGCACCTGACCCTTTGCTCTCTGTCAGCTCCAAGGGACACTGGGACAAAGGCTCAGATCAAGAACCCCAGGCTGTTCAGTTGCTGGACACAAAAAGGCTTGGGGAGCCTTTAGATGAACACAGACTGGACCTAGAAGACTGGATGGAGGGCCAAGCCTCAGGGACAAATCTCAGGAACAAACTGTCAGAGAACCACCAACTCTGAACTGAGTGGTTCTGTCAGCTCCAAGAGGTGGGGGGCCTCTGTGGCTTGCAGCAGTCAAAGAAAGCTTCCTGGAGGAAAGGGCCTTCAGCAAGTCACCTGTTCAAATGACTCATCCATCCTGAAGCTCAGCACTGATACTAGGACCTGCAGGAAGGGAAGGGAGTCATCTCCTACTTGGACAGGGGGGCATCTTCTTGTCCCTGTCTTTTTTTTTTTTTGGAGTATAATTCATTTACAATGTTGTGTTAGTTTCAAGTGTATAGCATAGTGATTCAGTTATACATATACATATGTCCATTCTTTTTCAGATCATTTTCCCATGTAGTTTACAGTACTGTCCTTCTCCCTGTCTGGTCAGGGCTAGAAGAGGAGCCAAGGTCCTGCTGGGAGAGGGAATCTGCCTTCCTTTTCCGCCACCTCTAGCTCCCTGACTGGTTTCAACAACTCTGATCCAGAATCCAGCAAGGACACGGGCTGGCTTCGGGCATGCCATCCATCCTCTTCTGGGTGGTTCTTTCCGCAAGTCTCCATGTGACAGCTCTTCATTATTCAGGCACAGTTCATGTATCACCTCCTGACCTTCTCTGACCAGCCCAGCCAGAGAACCCCCCCAACTCTCAGTTATGCTCCATACCATTACTCTGTGTTATCTTCTGGAATTAATTTGAAAGTAGACTTTCCCCCCTGGTTTATGGTCTACCTCCCCGCAAGGTGAGTGGAGCAGCAGGTCAACTCCATCCACCATGATGTCACCAGTCTCCAAGAGAGTGCCTGGTACATGACAGACTGTCCAACACTGCTTGTGAAATGGACGAATCCCCCTGGCTGCCAGGCGAATTCCACCAAGAGGCGTGGGAGGAAAGCCTCTGAACCATCCCTTTTTCCCCTCTCCTGCCCTCCACCCCCACCCCATTGCAGGCATCACATCCTTAAATGTCTGGGACTCCAGGCGAGCTAGAAATATCCTTGACAGCTGCTCTCTGGGGTCTGGAGGGAAAGACAGCTCCCTTCTCCTCCCCCCGCCTATTAGATGCCCAGGATCACGTGCCCAGCCAGCTGCAGAATGGACGTGGCAGGTCAGGGGTGCTGTCTTTTTATGGGTGTATCTCCCCGAGGCTCACGCCAGCTGATGACTCATGCATCAGAAATTCATGGGCTCTGAATGGCAGCACACTCATCCGTTTGCACACACACTTTTACTCTCTCTCACACACTCACTTCTACACAAATATCCACACTCTCACACACTCATATACCCACTGAAGCCTGCTGGAATGAGGTCACTCTAGGCTGCTGCTGGCATCAGAATAAATCTGAAGACTCTGTATAGACGAGACTAGTTCCCCTGGAGGGTGTGCAAAGTGCAAGCCCTTGGTAGGATTTACCGACAGGAGCTTGTCGTCTCCTTCCCTTCCTTAGGGGGATGGGCTGGGACATAGAAGGGATAGGGGCTGGTGAAGCCCCATGGTAGGGAGGCAGGGATGTCATGGGTCCCATGTGGTCTAAACCTGGGGCTCTGGGCCAAGCAGGGGAGAAATGGAGAAGGTCACAGGGAAGGGGAGACAAGGGGACCAGACACCGGTGCCTGCCTGAGGGGTCCAAGGCTCTGCTGCTCAGGACAACCTGACCCCAGGGAGCTGCACAGGAGGGCCAGAGGCATTAGGGACTGAGGCAGGGAACTGAAGGTAGGACAGAAACATCCCCTGATCTCAGAGGCTGAGAAGATAATGAGAGCATCCACGAGGCTGAGATTAGGGTGAGATGAGCGAGGCGTCCCTGTGTGATGAAATGTAAGGAGGCACTCGCCCTTAGAACCATGCAATGAACAGCCACCCTGCTCTTGCTCAGGCTTGAGTGTGATGCCTCTGAAATCTTGTACCCTATGTCATGGGTCCCCAACCAGTGGGCCACGGACCAGTACCAGTCCATGGCTTGTTAGGAACCAGGCCGCATGGCAGGAAGTGGGTGGTGGGTGAGCAAGTGGTGAGTGAGTGATCGAAGCCTCATCTGTTTTTACCACAGGGCTTCCTCACAGTACTGCCTGAGCTCCGCCTCCTGTCAGATCAGCAGCAGCATTAGATTCCCAGAGGAGCACAAACCCTACTCTCACTGTCTCCCATCACCCCCAGATGGGATCATTTAGCTGCAGAAAAACAAGCTTAGGGCTCCCACTGATTTTGCATTATGGTGAATTGTATAATTATTTCATTCTATATCACAATGTAATAATAATAAAGTGCACAATAAGTGTAAAGTGCTTGAATCATTCCCCCACCCTATCTGTGAAAAAATTGTCTTCCACAAACCCAGTCCCTGGTGCCAAAAAGGTTGGGGACCGCCGCCTTATGTCATCTCCCTAGACTGGCCCTAGTTTTCCCAAGGAGCTCTGTGCTATGGTGGCGGGCGGGGGGGAACACCACTGTCAACTCACTGTAGGTCTCAGGCAGGGACCTAGAGGAGGTGGGTGTGGCTGCACGGGACCCAGAGCAGCTGAGGGTGACCCCTCCGGGGGACCTGTGCCTCAGAAACCCTTTCCTGGCAGGGGTGGTGGTTGGACCCAGCTCAGAGGAGCAAAGAACCACAGCACGTTTCTTCCCCTGGACGTTGGGTGGAATCCCTGAGACTTCAAGCATCCTTCACCAAAGAGGCTGCCAGGAGGCAGGGAAGTGGCCTCCGAGGACCCGGGGGCCCTTCCCAGCCCCAATTACAAAGCGAGGAGGGAGAAGGAGGCTGCCAGGAAGAAGGTCTGGATGAAGTCACTGTTTTGGTGGCTTCAATGGAAGCTATTAATACCCATAAGGTGGTGCTCCAGCACCTGTCACCGTGGCAACCCCGCCTCCCCAGCAGTGTAGATTCTGAAAGCTCTGCCCAAGGGGGTGGGTGTCAGTGCATATGTGTTTGGCTGCGTGTACACGTGTGTCCGTGTGGATGCTGTGAGCGCTCACACCAATGCACAGGAGAAGGGGGGGACCCAAGGCGGGGACCCAGGGACAGTTTCAGCAGCAGCTCTGGCCCCCATCGCCCCTTCTCTCCCTTGCTTCTCTCCCTTCTGACCAGCTCCATTCTCTTGCTCCTTCTTCCTCTCTCTCCCTCCCTCCTCTTGTCTTTCTCGCTTCTTCCCCCTCTTCCCTGTTCCACCCTTGTCCTGCCATCTCTCTGCCCTTGCTGCTCCTTGCTCAGTCTCCTGCTGGTTCACCTCTCTCTTCCCCTCCTTTCTCACTCTCCACATCTCCCAGATCAGTTCAAGTCTTCAAGAGTCTCCATGTTGATAAAATAATAAAATATTTGACGGAAAGCTTCCTTTCTTCCTTCCCTGAACCCCTAGAGACTGAGCCCAGAGCAAGCCACAGGATGGTCCCCCACCGGGCAGACAAGATGGAGTTCATCTAGGCTGAGCCAGGGCTCCCTTAAACTTCAACAGCTGACATCGCCCTCCCTGCTGAGAAGCTAGCCTTTAAACAGGAAACAGCCTTAGCCATCCCTGGCTAGGATACATGGCAGCTCTGAGGCCCAGCCCATAGTTAACATCATCAGACCACCATCCGAAAACACACAGAAGTGGTCCTGCCTGAACTGCAGGGGGTGGCTGGACGTGTTAGATGGGAGATCCCTGAGTGCCTGAACCATAGTAGATTCTTGATAAATATTTGACAAATCAATGAATCAATGTCAGTGAATTAACCTATCAATACAGCCACTCAGTAAGCCCAAGAGCCTTGCCCAGACCAGCCTTTCTGGCTGGCTCCCTTCTCTACAGCACCTTTGCCACAAAGTTTTCCTCGAGGCCAGGTCTTTCCTCTGAAGGACCGGAGTCTGTGCTAACCATCTTAGCATGCAATGGGCACCTTACTGCCCTGTTTCCAGGCGCTTCGGGATTCAGCTTCGTTCATTGCCCCAGCGACCCTTTTGAGCACTCTCTGTACATCTAGCATTGTGTGGGGTACAGTTTCCTTGCCAACACCATGAGGGAGCCTGTCCTATGCTTTCTTTAACTCCAGTATAGTTTCCTACCTCCCAGGGCCAAGTTTAGGGCTGAACACACTAGTAGGTCTCCATATTGTCAAGATGTCCGTTCTTCCCAACTTGAACTATAGATTCACTACATCCCAGGGAAAATCCCAGCAAGTTATTTTGTAGATGTTAACAAACTGATTCTCAAGTGTCCGTGGAGAGGTAAAAGACCCAGAATAATGAACAGTATATTGAAGAAGAGCAAAGTTGGAGGACTGACATTAGCCAACTTCAAAATTTACTATGAAGCTGCAGTAATTAAGACAGTATGGTACTAGTGAAAAAATAGACAAATAGATAAATGAAACTGAATAAAGAGCCCAGAAATGGATTCACACAAACACAGTCAAGTAATCTTTGATGAAGGAGCAAAGGAATATAATGGAGCAAAGGTAATCTTCTCAACAAATGGTTACATGAACGACTGGACATCCACATGCAAAAGGGTAAATCTAGACATGGGCCTTACACCCCTACCCACAAAAATTAAATCAAAATGGATCACAGACCTATATGTTAAATGCAAAGCTATAAAACTCCTAGAAGATAACATAGGAGAAATCTAGACGACCTTAGCTTTGATAATGATTTTTGCAAAGATGACAAATGTATGAACCAAGAAAGAAAGAACTGGTAATACCAGGGGGAAAGGACTGGGGGAAAGGACAGTTAGGGAGTTTGAGACTGACTTGTACACACTGTTTTATTTAAAATGGATAACCAACAAGGACCTCCTGTTAGCACGGGGAACTTTGTTCAATGTAGTGACAATTTACTGCTACTGTTAGCACAGGAGACTTTGTTCTATTTAGTGACAACCTAAATGGGAAAAGAACTGGATTAGAAGTATATACATGTATATACATAACTGAGTCACTTCATGTTATACCTGAAACTACCACAACATTGTTAATCAACTCTACTCCAATATAAAATAAAAAGGTTTTTAAAAGAAATAATTGAAAAGCTTGATTCATTAAAATTAAATCTTCTGCTCTCCAAAAGACTCTGTCAAGGGAATAAAAAGACAAACCACACACTGGGAGAAAATATTTGCAAAAGACATATCTGAGATAGGACCGTTATCCAAAATACACAAAAAATACTTCAAACTCCACAGTAAGAAAACAACTGCATTTTTAAAATGATCCAAAGACCTGAACAGACACTTCACCAAAGAAAATGGCAAATAAGCATCTGAAGACGGTCCATATCTTATGTCATCAGGAAAACGTAAATCAAAACGATGATGCCACTGCAGAACTATTAGAGTGGCCAGAATCCAGAACACTGGCAACACCAAGCAGGACGCTGGGAACTCTCATTCATTGCTGGTGGGAATACAAAATAGTACAGCCTCCTTGGAAGACAGTTTGGTGGTTTCTTACAAAACTAACCGTTCTCTTAGCATATTATCCAGCAGCTGTATTCCTGCATACTTACTCAAAGGGATTGAGAACTTATGTCCACAAAAAACCCGCGTGTGCATGTTTTTAACCATTTTGTTCATAATTGCCAAAACTTGGAGGCAGCAAAACGTCCTTCAGTAGATGAATGAACAAACTGTGGTACTTCCAGACATGGAATATTATTCAATGCTAAAAAGAAATGAGCTATCAAGCTATGAAAAGACACAGAGGAACCTTCATATATAATGAAATATTTATGAGTACTCGTTTAATGATTAATGAGGTTGACACGATGTTGTTTTATAGACATTTAAGTAAACATTTTTTAATTTTGATTTTGAAGTTTTCCTTTCATAATTTGGAGCCACTGGATTTTTTTTCCAGTCTTATGTAGACCCTTAGACCTAAGTCCTGGACTTACAGTGCCTATGGATAAAATCCAGGCCTGAGGCCAAGCATTCTTAAGACTGGATCTAAAAGGGCTTCCCTCGTGGCTCAGATGGTAAAGAATCTGCCTGCAATGCGGGAGACCTGGATTCGATCCCTGGAGAAGGGAATGGCTACCAACTCCAGTATTCTTGCCTGGAAAACTCCATGGACCAAGGAGCCTGGTGGCCTACAGTCCATGGGGTCGCAAAGAGTCAGACATGGCTGAGCGACTAACACACACAAAAGGACAGGTGGAGATTCCTGCAAGAAGCAGAAAGAAAAACGTGCAATGCCAGAAAGAGGACCACACGTCTCCCTACCTGGGAAACTTGTTTAGTGATTTCAAAGGAGTCCAGCATCCCTAGACTCATCCCAGGGTCCCTGGCTCAGGTAATACTGACAGATGATATTTGTTTGTTTGTTTGTGGCTGCACGGGCTCTTCGTTGCTGAGTGTGGGCTCTCTTTAGCTGTGGTGAACCGGAGCTAGTCTCTGTTGCAGTGTGCTGGCTTCTGTTGCAATGGCTTCTCTTGTTGCAGAACATGGGCTCTAGGCGCACAGGCTCAGTAGTTGTGGCCTGTGGGCTTAGTTGCCCCAGGGCATGTGGAATCTTCCTGGACCAGGGATGTGCCCTATAATGGCAGGCAGATTCTTAACCACTGGACCAGCAGGGATGTCCCTACAGGAGATATTTATGGAGCACATAGTCACATATACAAGGTCTTGGTCTAAGCATTTCATCTGTATTAATTCATTTGAGCCTGGTAATAACCCTGTGAAGTAGGTATTATTATTTAGCAGCAGCAGCAACAGTGTCCCCATTTTAAAGATGAAAATCCTGAAGCTTAGGAAAGTTAAGATACTTGACTAGGAGCTGATAAGTGAAGCACTGAGGTTCAGTCCTAGGATAGTCTGAGTCCGAATCCCTGCCCCAGAGTGGGATTCCTTTAGGTGCCAGCTTGAGGAAGACACCTGTCGCCAGGGAGGTGTCCTCCCTTGAGTTCCCTAACTAGCCCCCTCCTACAGATGAGACTCCTAAAACTCCCCAGGGCTTTGGCTCAGCTCTCCAGAAGTTAGGAAGCACATGGCCACTAATCAACACAAAACAGATTTAAAAATAACAAAACTGAACTCAAAGAAAAGCTCCAAGTGGATGTAATATCCCGGCATTTTCTTTTCCCTACAGAGATATTTTAAATGACCTTGTGTTAGTCACTCAGTTGTGTCCGACCGTTTGTGACCCCATGGACCATAACCCACCAGGCCCCTCTATCCACGGGATTCTCCAGGCAAGAATACTTGAGTGGGTTGCCATTTCCTTCTCTAGGGCATCTTCCCAACCCAGGGATTGAACCCACGTCTCCCACTTTACAGGCAGCATCTTTACTGTCTGAGCCACCAGGGAAGCCAGGAATGACTTTATCTGGCAAGAAATCTTTTCTAAGAATGTTACAATGATCCAAGCATCATAAAAGAAAAGTCTGATAAGTAAGACTCTATACAAATTTAAAACTCCTTCATGGTAAAAGTTGGAAGACACTTTCAGGGCCGGGAGACACACCTCCACTAAGTCAGAAGCCTTCAGTCAGTTCAAAGGCCCTGCATCTCCAGATGCAGAACAGGAAACAGACGTTTCTCCATTACTGCTGCCTGGGTAGCCTCTCACTTCTATCCTCCTTTCCCAAGAGAGGTGCCAGAGGCGCTCGCTTGTTCCGACCTTCCTTCACCCTTCACCCAAAGGCGCCTCAGACTTTGGAAAGCTTCCTCTCTTCCCACCCAGAGCAGCCTGTGGAACGTTTTCTCTCAGTGGGGTGAGCAGCCTTGCGTGTCCCATCTTCTCTTCCCAGTCGTCCCTCTCCGTTTCTCTCAGGCCACCAGGAGGTGGCGCTAGACCTCCATTAAAATCCGCTTTGTCTCTGTCAGGCTTTTGAGGAGGGGGACCTCAAGCCAATCAACACATCTTTTAAATGTTTACAGGTTGCTTGATTTCCTCTTTCAAAGCGGAAGGAGAATTTGGGGAGCAAATACATCCTGATAGCTTCCATTAACTACTTCATTATAATAAAAATATGTCAATGAAGAAATTAGTTCTGCTCTTTAGCCACCCAGAGGTTACCCTCTGGGCACATTTGCTTCCCTGAGGCCACTTTGTCATCTTTCATTCTGAGACTGGATCTCCAGCAGACACTGTCCCAGGACTTGAGCGAATCTCCCCAAACTTAAGGCAACTGGAGGTCCTCCTCAGAGCACCTCAGCTCACACTGAGCTGCCCCACTGCCTGTGTCTGGTACCTGACGTGGGCACCTGTGTGTGCCCAGCACAGCACAGCACCTGGCTGTGGGCACTGCATATGTCCAGTGGGCAGCTGTTGTTATGTGGCCAGAGCTTGAGGGTGAGGCCATTGCGCCCAATTACTCTCAGACCTGGGGCTTGCCACTCCTGGCCCAGGGCTGTCCCAAACACGTCTGAGAAGTCTCATGAGTTTGTGAGCACTGCAACAGGGAAAAGGCAGGTGCCCAGAGGTACTGTCTTTGGTGTTTATGGAGTAAGAATAGAATTCGGAAAATCCAGCTGGATGTGTGCCCCCCTCCCCAGAGAGCAACTCACCTGTTTTTGCACCCCCAGTCTGTGCATTTGGCCCAGCATCCCCATGTCTGATGCCACCACCAGCAGGACCTCCACACCAGAAAACCAGCCCCCCTCAGAGGATCTGGGAACACTTCATTTCACTTTGGTCAGAAAGTCCATTTTTATAGACCGTCAGTCATGTTTAAAAGAAAAAGGTGAAAATATTATAAAACCAGGCTCAACTGTTTCTTCTTCTGAGAAAAGGAGTTAGAAATGTATTGTGAATGAATGAAATTTTTCACATTCTGTAACCTATAGGGTGAGAACCAAAAATTAAAGTGTGGAAGAATGTTAAGGTTTCAACTTGGTTATTTTGTTTTGTGTCAGTCATATATTTCAATCCTATTTTTTTTAAGTAATATTTATTTACATGGGCTTCCCTGGTGGCTAAGATAGTAAAGAATCTGCTTGCAATGCAGGAGACCTGGGTTTGATTCCTGGATTGGGAAGATCCCCTGGAGGAAAACATGGCAACCCACTCCAGTATTCTTGCCTGCAGAATCCCCATGGGCAGAGAACCCTGCCAGGCTATAAGTCCATGGGGTCGCAAAAAGTCAGACACGACTGAGTGACTAAGCACATTTATTTACATATGGAAACAATTTTTTAAATCCATAAATTTACTGCCCAGAATAGTTCTGTTGATTTTTTTAAATAAAGTTTTTATGTACACATTGTTTGAAACATCAAACAGCACAAAAAGGTATAAAACAGAGGGGAAAAAGTGCCCCCTGTGCTAGCAACCAATAGTATTAACTGTCTACATATTTTATATACCCTTCCAGCAAAAAGTGTATGCACAATACCAAAACTTTTACATATTTATATCATTTTTATTCAGAAAGATTATACCATGTACAGTATACCCAAATATTTTTTTAAATGCTTATCAGAATCTATTAGAGGTCTTTTCATATAAACACACATAGATTTGATTCATTCTTTTAATGGCTGTATAGATCCCATTTTATGGCTGTACCATAATTTATTTTAAAAATTATTAAATATCCCCTGTTGATGAAATTCAGGATCTTTCCAATTGCATTGCTATTAAAATGAAGCTGTAATGAACATTCTTGTTTGTTTATCTTGGCTATTGTTTATCTTTGTTTTATATTGTTTGTTTATCTTTGTCTATCTTGGCAAACCTATCAATAGAGCAAATACAGACCTATGTAATTCTTAGGTCAAAGGGTATGTATATTTAAAATATAAAAAGGGCATGTATATTTAAATTTTTGCTTTAAATATATTGCCAAGTTGTTCTAGGAAAATTCATACAAATTTGTACTCCAGCCATAAGTGTATGAAAGTGACTGCTTCCCTAAGCCCTCATTGACATTCAGTTCATTTCAGTCGCTCAGTAGTGTCCAACTCTTTGCAACCTCATGGACTGCAGCACACCAGGCTTCCCTGTCCATCACCGACTCCCGGAGCTTGCTCAAACTCATGTCCATTGAGTCAGTGATATCATCCAACTATCTCATCCTCTGTCATCCCCTTATCCTCCTACCTTCAATCTTTCCCAGCATCAGGGTATTTTCAAATGAGTCAGTTCTTCCCATCCCATCAGATGGCCAAAGTATTGGAGTTTCAGCTTTAGCATCAGTCCTTCCAATGAATATTCAGTACTGATTTCCTTTAGGATTGACTGGTTTGATCTCCTTTCTGTCCAGGGGACTCTCAAAAGTGTTTTCCAATATGACAGTTCAAAAGCATCAATTCTTCAGCACTCAGCTTTTTACTCTCCTCTTTCACTTTCATCAAGAGGCTCTTCAGTTCCTCTTCACTTTCTGCCTTAAGGGTGGTGTCATCTACATATCTGAGGTTATTGATATTTCTCCTGGCAATCTTGATTCCAGCTTGTGTTTCTTCCAGCCCAGTGTTTCTCATGATGTACTCTGCATATAAGTTAAATAAGCAGGGTGACAATATACAGCCTTGATGTACTCCTTTCCCAGTTTGGAACCAGTCCGTTGTTCCAGTTAAGATCTTATCCAGTTCTAACTGTAGTTTCTTAACCTGCATGCAGATTTCTCAGGAGGCAGGCAAGGTGGTCTGGTATTCCCATCTCTTGAGGAATTTTCCACAGTTTATTGTGATCCACACAGTCAAAGGCTTTGGTACAGTCAATAAAACATAAGTAGATGTTTTTCTGGAACTCTCTTGCTTTTTCTATGATCCAATGGATGTTGGCAATTTGATCTGGTTTCTCTGCCTTTTCTAAATCCAGCTTGAACATCTGGAAGTTCGAGGTTCACATACTGTTGAAGCCTAGCTTGGAGAATTTTGTGTGTGTGAGATGAGTGCAACTGTGCAGTAGTTTGAACATTCTTTGCCTTTCTTTGGGACTGGAATGAAAACTGACCTTTTCCAGTCCTGTGGCCATTGCTGAGTTTTCCAAATTTGCTGGTATATTGAGTGCAGCACTTTAACAGTAACATCTTTTAGGGTTTGAAATAGCTCAACTGGAATTCCATCACCTCCACTAGCTTTGTTCATAGTGTTGCTTTCTAAGGCCCACTTGACTTCGCATTCCAGGATGTCTGGCTCTAGGTCAGTGATCACACCATCGTGGTTATCTGTGTCCTGAAGATCTTTTTCGTATAGTTCTGTATATTCTTGCCACCTCAATATTTTGCTTCTGTTAGGTCCATACCGTTTCTGCCCTTTATTGTGCCTACCTTTGCGTGAATTGTTCCCTTGGTATCTCTAATTTTCTTGAAGAGATCTCTAGAAGTTCCCATTTTATTTTGTTTTTCTCAATTTCTTTGCATTGCACACTTAGGAATGCTTTCTTATCTCTCCTTGCTATTCTTTGGAACTCTGCATTCAGATGGGTATATCTTTCATTTTCTCCTTTGCCTTTAGCTTCTCTTCTTTTCTCAGTTATTTGTAAGGCCTCCTCAGACAACCATTTTGCCTTTTTGCATTCCATTTTCTTGGGGATGGTCTTGATCATGCCTCCTGTACAATGTCACAAACCTCCGTCCATAGTCCTTCAGGAACTCTATCATATCTAATCCCTTGAACCCATTTGTCACTTTCACTGTATAATCTTAAGGGATTTGATTTAGGTCATACCTGAATGGTCTAGTGGTTTTCCCTGCTTTCTTCAATTTAAGTCTGAATTTGGCAATAAGGAGTTCATGATCTGAGCCACAGTCTGCTCCTGGTCTTATTTTTGCTGACTGTATAGAGCTTCTTCATCTTTGGCTGCAAAGAATAAAATCAATCTGATTTTGGTGTTGACCATCTGGTGATGTCCATGTGTTGAGTTGTCTCTTGTGTTGTTGGAAGAGGGTGTTTGCTATGACCAGTGCGTTCTCTTGGCAAAACTCTGTTAGTCTTTGCCCTGCTTCATTTTGTATTCCAAGGCCAAACTTGCCTGTTACTCCAGGTATCTCTTGACTTCCTACTTTTGCATTCCAGTCCCCTATGGTGAAAAGGACATCTTTTTTTAGTGTTAGTTCTAGAAGGTCTTGTAGGTCATCATAGAACCATTCAGCTTCTTTGGCATTAGTGGTTGGGGCATAGATTTGGATTACTGTGATATTGAATGGCTTGCCTTGGAAATGAACGGAGATCATTCTGTCATTTTTGAGACTGCACCCAAGTACTGCATTTTGGACTCTTTTGTTGACTATGAGGGCTACTCCATTTCTTCTAAGGAATTCTTGCCCACAGTAGTAGATATAATGCTCATGTGAATTAAATTTGCCCATTCCAGTCCATTTTAGTTCATTGATTCCTAAAATGTCAATGTTCACTCTTGCCATCTCCCATTTGACCACTTCCAATTTACCTTGATTCGTGGACCTAACACTCCAGGTTCCTGTGCAACATTGTTCTTTACAGCATCGGACTTTTACTTCCATCATGAGTCACATCCACAACTGAGCATTGTTTTCACTTTGGCTCCATCTCTCCATTCTTTCTGGAGTTATTTCTCCACTCTTCTCCAGTGGCATATTGGGCACCTACTGACCTGGGGAGTTCATCTTTCAGTGTCATATCTTTTTGCCTTTTCATACTAATTCATGGGATTCTCAAGGCAAGAATACTGAAGTGGTTTGTCATTCTCTTCTCCAGTGGACCATGTTTTGTCAGAACTCTCCACCATGAACCATCTGTCTTGGGTGGCCCTACCTAATAACAAATTTTATAAATATCATTTCTGTTCATTTAAATACAGGTTAAAAAAAACAAATTCTGGAGTAATTCCATAGTGGTCTGGCGGTTAAGAGTCTGTACTTCCACTGCAGGGGGGCACTGGTTAGACACCTCATCCGGCTAAGACCCCTTGGCATGAAATTCTCGATGAAGGGCCACATGTTCTCGGATGCTGCCTAGAAGGCAGAGATAGGTGGCAGCTTGGAAATGAAGATCAAGCTGGGCTCTGCACAGCTTCTCACTGGTGATCCAATGTGCGCAGAAAGTTTTCACGAGGTATCAATAGGCCACGGTGTCACGATAGGGTTGGCCTGTGGCCATGTTTAAGTAAGCGCAAGTCCCATAGAAGGCCTCACCAAGTGCACAGCGGTGACCCTAAGGCTGCCATTTTCCCATCATCAGAACTGACATTGGGTATTACCAATCTTTTAGTTTCTAACAACTTGGTAAATTTGAAAAGACACCTGGATGTTCAGATTCATATTTAATTATGAGTAAGGACTAGAATCTTCACAGGATTTGGGGCCACTTGTCTTTCGTTTTCTGTGAATAGCGTGTTCACATCTTTTGCCCATTTTTTCATAGGTTTGTTCACCTTTTTTTATTGATTATATGATTCCTCTGCATATACAAATTAAGGACATAGGGCTTTGTGCAGCTTGTGAAAAAATTCATTTTTTCAGCTTTTTGTTATTTTTACTTTGCTGATTGGCATTTTGCTCACAGAAGTTGTGGGGCGCACTTTAACCATCTTCTCCTTCACAACTACCGAATTCTGTGTTCTGTTCACAACGGCCTTCCCTTGCCTCTGATGGTGAAGAAATTCACCTGCATTTTCCTAAATGGTTAGCCAGTGGTTCCGGTGCCATTTTTCAGAGTCTCCCCCCCTTTTTTTCCATTCTCTTTTCAGCCCCTCAGGGCTGTGTGACTCTACAAAGTCACCAGAGTAGAGCCCACAGAAGTGCCACGTTGCTCTGTCTCTCTCTGCCAGAGACAGACCAGAAAGGCCTGTCATCCAGATCCCACAGAAGACCTCTGTCATTTGGTAGAAGAGGGTCAGGTCTCTCAAGGGTGGAGAGGGCACCACAGCTCTGAGAGACACGAGGGAACAATGGCCTCCCAGTCCTGACAGGAAAGTGGGCCACGCACCCAGTGTCTTCCTTCTGAAGGAGACCTCACAGGAGGGTGTGCTCTCCATCCAGAAAGAAGAAACACAGCCACACTTGTTTCTGAAGACACACGCACTTATACACACACTACACATATCCCCACAAATACCACCGCCCCACATACACACACATCAGACACACCGACTCCCCTAGCAGGGGGCACCCTGTCCTAAAGAGCCCTCTCCATCACAGGAATTCCAAGAACAGTCCCACCAGTGTTTCTCAAATAACACCCAGATTCCTTTTTCCTTTTGAAAGGAAATAAAAATCTGGAGGGCCCCCAATAACATATCTGTAAGACCCCACATTGAGGAAAAAAAAAGAAACCAAAGACTTATTGTATAAAGATCTTCCAATTGCAAGTTGCTGCTGCTGCTGCTAAGTCGCTTCAGTCATGTCCGACTCTGTGCGACCCCATAGATGGCAGCCCACCAGGCTCCCCCGTCCCTGGGATTCTCCAGGCAAGAACACTGGAGTGGGTTGCCATTTCCTTCTCCAATGCATGAAAATGAAAAGTGAAAGTGAAGTCGCTC
>NW_011495018.1:27063973-27082377 GCF_000754665.1 Bison bison bison
TCGCTCAGTCGTGTCCGACTCTTAGCGACCCCATGGACTGCAGCCTACCAGGCTCCTCTGTCCATGGGATTCTCCAGGTAAGAGTACTGAAGTGGGGTGCCATTGCCTTCTCTGAATTGCAAGTTAACACATATTAACACATATTTAAAAGTGCTAAATAGATTTAAGTCAACATTAAAATGAAAATCTGACTTTAAAAAATTTTCCAGATTTAAAAGATCTGGGGACTTCCCTGGTGGTCCCATGGTTAAGACTTTGCCTTCCAAATGCACAGGGTGCTGGTTCAATCCCTGGTTGGGGAACTGAGATCCCATGTGCCTTGAGGCCGGAAAACCAAAACATAAGACAGAAGTAGTATTGTAACAAATTCAGTAAAGACTTTAAAAATGGTTCACATCAAATAAATCTTAAAAAAAAAAAAAAAAAAAAGATGAGGCACCCCAAGGTGGGGTAGGGAGTTTAGAAGAATCAGATCTGAGGCATTATTCTGCAGCACATCTACAAGTTAATTTGCTTTCCACACACAGGAATAACAAATCTTTCTTCTATCTTCCCTCTATTTCTGCCTTTCCTTGTTCAGCAGGCCTAAGCTCCAGGCAACAAAAGGTGATCTTCCTCCCTTTTACCTTGTCCCTTAATCCCGTTGAGTTTTTCCAGTAAAAAACATTTATGGTTTTTATTGGGAAATTTTAAAAATCATTATTACAAAATAGACAATTTAGAAAATACAGAATTTTTTAAGATGTAAAGCCAGCTGCTCACCCTGAGAGGTAACATCCCTTTAAGCTGTGCTGGGCTTCCTTTTTGCCTTTTTCTTTGCTTGAGTGTTTTCCAGTAAATACCCAGCAAGGGCCAGTGCAGTCACACCAGTTGGTTCTCCTTTCCTGTGAGGCCCAGGGCCCAGGCTGACCTGGGAGGGCTGTCTCACCTCCTAGAGGTTGGAGCTATGAACAGGCTGGCCTGGGAGAGACCTTGTCCCAGTTTTCTGCAGTGTTCTCCCAGATGCATTGTCCGTTCTTTCTCTTTTTCAAAATTATTTATCTGGCTGCACAGGTCTTAGTTGTGGCACCTGGGATTTAGTTCCCTGACCAGGGATCCAACCCCCGGTCCCCTGCGTTGGGAGCACAGAATCTTAACCACTGGAAGACCAGGGAAGCCCCCATTGTCCATTCTTTTCTGGAGACTCCCAAGGTTAGAGGCGGCTGGCTGGCGGCCCTTTGACCACTCCCCTCTCCCTCAGAGTAGAATGGGAGCGCTGCGTGCTCAGATCCTCTCAGCCCACCTCTCTCCCCTCTGTTCTCAGGTGGTTCAGGGTTGAGAAACACAGCCTTAGCCAGACAGTCCCCTCTCCTGGCAGCAGCCCCGAGGCTGACCAGGGCTGGGAGGCACAGAGGAGGAGCCCAGCTTCCTTCCTGGCCCTGTCCCCACCAAGGCTGTGTGACCCAGGTCAGGACACCCAGCCTCTCCGGGGCCCTGCACCCTCCCCTGCCCCAGGAATCTGGTGGTGGTGGCTGCGGTTCTCTGCTAGAGACAGGCTAGAAAGTTTTCTCCAGAACGTGCGCCCTCCCTTCCCCTCCCCTCCCCTCTCTCCCTTCCCTCCTCCCTCCCCTCAAGTCTCCCCTCTCCCCTCCCCCGCCTCTCCTCTTCCCTCTTCCCCTCTCCCTCCCTCCCTCCTCTCCCTCTCCTCCCCTCCCCTCCCTTCTTCCTTCCCCTCCCTGCAGAGTCACACTCCAGCCCTCTCCCTCCCCGCCCCCACCCTTCCCTCACACAGGTCCTGACAGCACATCACTGGATAAACTACAAAGAATGGGACCCAGGCCTCTGTCTGTTACTACTTCATCAGAGGTAGAGACTGCACAGATAACTTAGCAAGTTTGCAGGACATATTGCGGACAGTCTGACTTAAACTACAGGCTAAATGATCTACACAGCATTCATTTGGCAGGTCCCAGAAATGGCACCCCACTCCAGTGTTCTTGCCTGGAGAATCCCAGGGACGGGGGAGCCTGGTGGGCTGCCGTCTATGGGGTCGCACAGAGTCAGACACGACTGAAGTGACTTAGCAGCAGCAGCAGCAGCAGCAGCAGCAGCAGCAGGGGTCCCTCAAACTGCCGGGCTCTCATTTTTCAGAGGAACTGAAATGGAGACACAGTAAGTCCTCCTGTATCATGAGGGTTGAGAGAAGGGAGAGACCGGCCTCAGATGGAAGTCCCCTCTCCCAGCACCCCCGGGGCTCCTGGGCGGGTGAGTAGCATGCCCAGAGCTTCACTCAGTGGTCCCCGGAGTCTCCAGAGGAAGGCCAGGTAGGCCAACGGCATGGCACGCCAGTGTGGGGCAACACACACTGATACGTGACAGGGAGACTCCGGGGCCCCGGGGTGGGGGTGGGAGGGCAGTCTTGGGGACACTTTCATATTCTCTATTTTTAACTTTTTCATAATGGTGTGTTTAATCAGAAAAAAAAGATGGAGATATTTCCATTTTCTAAAAGTTGTTTGAAATTACAGGAAGAAGGGCGGTCAGCGCAGCTGCCACAGTGCAGATGGGCTCTGTGGGGATTGGCGAGTGTTGCTGCGCCCCTGGGCCCAGAAGGACTCAGAAAGATACTTGCCTCCCGTGCTCCAGAGGGCTCATGGGAGTGGCGCTCGTGACTGTGAGCAAAGTGCCGATGACATCACTGGTCCAGGCTGGATGGAGCAGGCGTCAGTGGAGTCAAGGGCACCCCAGCCCCTGAGGTTTTCCTTAGCTCAGGGGCAGCGCTGAGCTGCCAGTGAGGGAGATAGAGGGGAGAAGATTGAGGAAGGGCCCGGGCTTCACCCACTCCCAGCCCAGGCTCAGGCCACACCCATGGATCTGTGACCAGGAGCAGTTCCTGTGGCTGCCTCCACTCCCCTCCATAAGTCAGGCTGCCTGGGTCAGGACTGGGGGCCAGGAAGATGGGGTGTTGTGGGGTGGGCTGCAGGTGAGGAGGAGGGAAAGATAGATAGGAAGAGACTGCAGGACAGAGAGGGGGACAGAGACAGAAAGACACTCGGAAAGACTCAGACACACACGCCGAGGGACGTACAGAGTCACAACACAAAGAAAGGCAGAGTCAGAGATGGAGAGACCAGCAGAACGAGAGGGAGAGAGACAGAGAGACCTCAGGGCAGCACCTTCGTTCCATCTGCTTCCTAGGAGCAGACAGAGGGGCAGGTGCAGGTCAAGGCCTGGGCAGAGAGGACAAAGCTAGAGACGGAAGCAGGGGGAATGAGTGTCAACATCACAGAGAACAAACCTCTGCCGCCCTTGCGGTATGCTTGTCACGCTGCTGGAGGCTGCAGGAACGAGCAGGTGTGAGTGCAGGTCCCATCCTAGCTGGGAGATCCACCCCACACCTGGGAGGCAGGAGCAGCAGGCAGGAGCGGCCTTTCCAAGGGCCAAATGGGAGGAGAGGCTCCCGAGAGCTGAGGTCGCCAGGGGCAGCTTGCTGAAAGGCCTCATCCTTGCGTCTTGCAGAGCAGGTGGGAGGAAGGGGCATGTGTTCTCCAGGGGAAGAGGCATCTGCAAATGTGTGGAGGTGAGAAGACACTTGTGAGTACTGTCAGGAGGGCCTTGAATGTCACGATAAGGAGGCTGATGGGGCCCGGCCACACTTGAGCAGAGGAGTGATGCAGTGGGACCTGTGCTTTAGGGAGACCTGGGCTGGCCAGTGGCCAGACCTGAAGGGCAGCAGAATAAGTGGAGGAAAGAGTCGCAGGCACTCACTGAGCCCCCACCCCATCTCCCAACACCCCCCATCTGACACTACAGTCAAGCAACCCCAAACTGCCAACCCATACCTGGCTGCTTCTCACCTCCGTGCCCTTGACCAGGCAGTACCCTCCATCTAGAAGGCCTCCCCTTCCCCAACCCGGGCAAACACTGAAACAGTTTCAATGCTCTTCAAGAGACTTCTCTTGCAGGATGGCTTCAGGCAGAGTAAGGCGTCCCTCCTGGCTCCTCCCAGCACAAAAACCAATGTGAAAGCTCCCTGGGCTCAGCAGAGCTAAGTCATGTTCTTAACCAAGAACCGGAAAATGTAACTGGCTCCATCAGTGCCATGGCCTTAACCACACCCAGAATTTGCCTGTCCTCCACGGGCAGCCCCACCAGCTGTCCAGCATCAGTATCCAAACCCTGAAGAAAGGAAGGAATCGGCTGGGGAGGGATGGGGGGACAGGGTGGGGCCCATTTGCCTAGAGGTGCTGTGGGCTGGCTGGTTACAGAGCAGTGACTCATCTCCCAGAGAGGAGCGGAGCAGTAGGGGACAGTTGGGAGCCTGTAGAGAGAGCCTGCCTCTGCCTCACACCCTTGGCCGGACGCCGTCTCCTCCTGGTCCCCTCAGGCCCTTGGAAGAGAAGAACCTCTTGCAGCCCCTGACTTGCCCCCAGTGTGGCATTGACCAGGAAGGCAGCTGAAGCCTCCCTGGCCCCCACCCAGGCCGCGGCCATGGATAAATTCCGCACACTCTTCCTGCACTTCCAGTCCAGCTCCGAGTCGGTAATGAATGGCGTCTGCCTGCTGCTGGCCATGGTCACCGTCAAGCTGTACTCCTCGTTTGACTTCAACTGCCCCTGCCTGGCGCGCTACAATGCCCTCTACGGACTGGGCCTGCTGTTCACACCCCCGATCGCCCTATTCCTCTGCGGCCTCCTGGCCAACCGGCAGTCCGTGGTGATGGTGGAGGAGTGGCGCCGGCCCGCCGGGCACCGGAGGAAGGACCCGGGCATCGTCAGGTGCGGTCCCACCCCCCTCCAGCTCCCCGTGGGCATTGTCAGGGGCTCCCCCAACTGCATAAGTACTGCCAGGGGCTCCCCAAACCCCAGTGACCCCCATGGGTATGGTCAGGGCTCCCCCAGGCACCCCCACAGGCACCCTACTTTCAGATGTGCCCCCTGCTCTCCCCCAGAAAATGATACCAAGGCACCATCAGTTCACAGAGACAGATTTGCCAGTCTCCACTCTGGAAACAGATATTTCTGATCCCGTTGTCTGTCACCTTCCCACGCCCAATGATAAAGACGCGTGAATGACACAGGACTCCTAAGAATTATCCAGGTCACGTCTGTCCTGCTGGCCATGGATTATAACTCCCCACATGCATGAAGGACCATCCCATGATGTGCATACCGTATTACACATATGAGAGGCGTGGTTGGCTTGAAGGCTGCATCCTGTCTCCTGCAAGCTCCCCGAGGGCAAAGACCCCATATGCTATCACTGTGTCCTCAGACCCTGGTCGGTGCCCTGTATCAAGAAAAGCTGATGGGGAATTCCCTGACCGTCCTGTGGTTAGGGCTCGACACTTTCACTCTTTCACTGCTGTGGCCTGTGTTCAATCCCTGCTCAGGGAACTCAGATCCTGCAAGTCATGTAACACAGCCAAAAAAGAGAGAGAGAGAGAGAAGAAAAGCTGACAGACTTTAGCAATTCATAATACTCCCTGGCCAACAGTCAGCCAAGCTCTGTGCCAAGTACTGTGTGTGCACAGCCTCTGAATTCTTACCTCGGCCCTGGGTCTCTTCCTGTCTTGGATCCATTTTTAAGGATGGGGGACCTGAGGCACAGAGAGGTTAAGTCACTTGGCTGAGCTCCCACAGCAAGGAAGAGGCTCAGATTCAAATCAAACCCAGAACCGCTGCCCTGAGTGTTTTAGACAAAATACCCAAGTGCTCTAGATCCACGGGCAGTGGTAGGAGGGACTTGGTGGGTTTTAGTTCACTTCTGATCTTCTCCTCTCCTCTATTGATGTAGACAACTGGGGTGTTCTCAAGGGCATATTATGTAACTTCGTAACAAGTCTTTGTTTCCACCTTCTAACCACCTTGCCCCCATAGAAAATGCTGGAGCCACCCCTGCCTACAACATATTTATAATTCACCACCAGGTAGGCCATGTACACACACACATACACACAGCCAGCGCACACCATCCTATGTTTTGTATACAACCAGCCTGCCAATGCAGGAGACATAAGAGACCCAGGTTCGATTCCTGAGTGGGGAAGATCCCCTGGAGGAGGGCGTGGTAACCCATTCCAGGATTCTTGCCTGGAGAATCCCATGGACAGAGGAGCCTGGTGGGCTACAGTCCTGGGGTCACAATGAGTCAGACACAACTGAGCGACTGAGCACACGCGCAAGTTAAAAACACCTGCATTCTGTGCATAAGCAGCCTCTCTTTAATGTTGCCAGGGGCTCCCGGCTCCCTGTGATTCAGCCACGCAGGGAGGCTTTTCCTCTGGAGTCTTGTGGTTCCAGCTCCACTGAGCTCCTGTCCTGTGACCAACACCCAATTCAGGCCACTAGACATAGTAGGTCAAAAGAGGCACCTGGGGACAATCAGAGGCTCCCTGGACACTGCAGGAGGTGTGTAATGCCGTCTCTGGGCAGGTTATTCCACAGGACCCTCTTAGTTTAGGGTCCCCCCAAAAGCAGGCTCTGGAAAGAAGTGATAATAAGGAGGCAACTGGGGCTCAGTCCTTTGAGGGGCCTAAGGGAGTGGGTAGAACCCACTTCAGAATCATCCCACTGAGGGTCCCGGATGCTGGGGCATTAAACTACCAGGCCCTGCCCTCTGGGATTGAGGTGAACCCTCCAGGCCACCCCGCACTGGGAGCAGGGACTCCTCTGAAGCCTCAGAGCCATGCAGGGGGCTGAGGTCAGAGGTCTTCAGGCTCTCCACGTGAATAGAAACTACCCACCAATGCTCTAGATGCTTCTGGCCTGAGCAGAGCACTAACAGAGTCTGCTACAAAGGCTCAGGCAGGAAGAATACCAGCTCCCCAGTGTTCCAGTCCCAGGGCTCCCAGGACCCCAGCTCTGCTTCTCCCCAACCCTCTGCTGCTCGGGCCTCTGCAGTGGGAGCTGCAACCCTCCCTTTGGGGTAACCACGCACCATCCTGGGAAGTTCATCCTCGCATCCCCCCTGTAGCCTTCCTGCTGCAGCTGAATTCTGGCTGCCCTGTGTTCCCGCTCCCTTCCTCTGTTCCCAGGTACATGTGCTCCTCTGTACTGCAGAGAGCGCTGGCCGCCCCCCTCATCTGGATCCTGCTGGCCCTCCTCGATGGAAAGTGCTTCGTGTGCGCCTTCAGCAGCTCCGTGGACCCTGAGAAGTTTCTAGACTTCACCAACATGACCCCCAGTCAGGTGCAGCTCTTTCTGGCCAAGGTGCCCTGCAAGGAGGATGAGCTGGTCAGGAACAGCCCCGCTCGGAAGGCGGTGTCTCGCTACCTGCGGTGCCTGTCACAGGTAATTTGGGGGGTTGGGGGGTTTCTTCTCCCTGCCCTGGGAAATGTCCTGCACTGGTTCCGAGGGGTGCGGGGTGAGGAGGTATACATGGTTTCCTGAGGCCCCCTCCCAATGCTAGAGACACAACCGCGGAGCATGTGGTCCCTGGGGGGGTGATCAGAGACATGACCCATACACAGGACAGTGTCAGGCCCAGGATGTGGGCACTTTGCCATCAACACTGACTCACCTGAGGGTGGAGACCAGGTGTCCATACCCTTCTGGAGTCAGCTAGGCTCATCTCCAGGTTGGATGGCAGGAAACGCTGCAGATATACTGCACTACCCTGCCCCCACCCCACACACGCATTCTGCCCACCCCTCAGAAATAACAGTAATTACCACTTATGAGGCACTTATGTGTCAGGCACTGTTAAGCATTTCACATGCATTACTTCATTTAATTCTCAAAACTGCCCTATGAGATAGATGCCATCATGATTGTCCCACTTTGCAGATGAGGAAACTGAGGCTCTGAGAGTTTAGTTCACAAGGCCAAAGGCACACAGTTTGTAAGAGGCTGGGCAGGAATCTAAAATGGCATTCCTCCAAACCCTCCCCTACTATGCAGGTCCTCCCCAGACGCTTGGCTCCCCACAGAGCACAGAATCCATTATCCTGGGGACAAACCACAGCCCAAGCTCCAGATCCCACCCTCACCACTGCCAGAGCCTGCTTGGGCTGTGTCTCCCCAAAAGTGTTTACATGGTCCCACCACGTGCAGAGCATCACTGGAGATACACCCTAGCTCTCTGGGGTGTCAGGACAGGCTCATGGTGAATGCAGGCCCGTGGAGTGGCAAAGAGAAGGCCATGCTTGGGACACACTTGATTCTGCTTCAGACTGTGACCACGGCCATGAGCCCCTTCCCCTCTGGGCCTCGGGTTCTCCTGCAAAATAAACGGAGGTTCGGTCTACTCACCTTGATGTCCCTGTGGATGTAAACACTGTAGACTAGTTCACTATCCCTGGAAAGAGTGCAGAATCCTCAGACCAGGGTTTGAGTCCTGACTCAGCTGTAAACGATCAGTCACATTAAATGCTCCTCCAAGTAAAATACTCACACAAGCATTTTAAACTTAGAGTGGGGGGAAGGGAGGGCCTCGTGAGAGGCCAGGCAGAGAGCTTTGTCAATCACATCTACAAATGATAAGGATTCAAATAAGTCTTGTGGTTTAGAGGATGATTTTTCTGCTCCAGGTCTATAAAGTTGCTCTAGTCCTAGGTGATGTCTCAATACCTCTGGCTGGGCAGAGGGGAGGGCCAGGAGCAGCCAGGCTGGGGCTCCAGCCTCAGAATTACTTCAGCTTCTCTTTACTCTTGGCCTGGAACACTGTTTCCTGTTCACATCTTGTAAACTATCATCAGCCTTTAGGTCTCAGCCTCAACTTCACTGTTCTCTGAGGCCTCAAATTCAGGTCAGGTGTCCCCTCTCAGAATTTCCATGACCCAAGATACATCCCTCAACATGGCACTTAGCCAGTCATCACCTATGTCATTGTAACTTCCACTAAAGTGTTAGCTCTGTGAGAGCAAAGACTGAGTCCTCGGTATCTCCCTGAAAATATAGGATGGATGGATGCATAGATGGGATGGATGCACATATATAAGCATGGATGAAGAACCAGATAAAAAGACGAAAGGATGATGGGTGGATGCACAGATGAATGGATGGGAGTGCAAGAAGGCGAAACGTTACCTCCACCCACCTTAGGTTTTCAGCTGAGACTCTAACAAAAAGAATGATTAACAGGAGGAAAATAAACAGTTTAGCATTGTGTGAAGTGCTCATCAGGCAGGGGGAACCTAAAACAGAGTCACTCTAAGCAGTGGCTTAGAACTGCGGCTTATATAGCATCTTCAGCTATGAACAATACCTTTGTAGAAAAATGTCAGGACAAAGGAAAGCAGCTTTATGCTTCCAAGGGTGGAAACTGTGGGAAGATAAATAAATACATGGGAGGAAACAAAAGGATTGTAAGGTGTGTTTGTTCAGGAGGAAGGCAGGGGGGATAAATAACAAGTGGATAGATGATTAGATAGAGATAAATGGAAACAAGGATGAGAGTATGGGAACATGAATGGATGGGAGCATAGATGGTTGGATAGAGGGATATGGACAGATAGGAGCATGGTTGAGAAGGTGGCTTGATAGGAAGACAATAGATATATAGTCAGATAAGAGGATGGATGACGGGATGGATGAGAGATAGTTGGATAGAAAGTGGATGGAAGGAGGAATGAATGAATGGGAGAGAGGATGGATGGAGGTAGTTGGTAGAATGGATGACTGAATTGGAAGGCGGGTAGATCTGAAAATGGATGGAAGGGATAAGTAAAGGGGACACCCTTGCCACACTGTACAATATCTGTGTGTCTGAACGCTTACATTAGCGCTCCCCACCCTCTAGGCCATTGGCTGGAGTCTCACCCTGCTGCTGATCCTCCTGGCCTTCCTGGCCCGCTGCTTGAGGCCCTGCTTCGACCAGACAGTCTTCCTGCAGCGCAGATACTGGAGCAACTACGTGGACCTGGAGCAGAAGCTCTTCGACGAGACGTGCTGTGAGCACGCGCGGGACTTTGCGCACCGCTGCGTGCTACACTTCTTCGCCAGCATGCAGAGCGAGATGCAGGCGCGGGGGCTGTGCCGGGACTCTGCGGGTAGGGGTCCGGAGGCCCCTGAGAGGCCCGAGCCCCCAGACGGCCTGGACGGTGGAAGCGGGAAGGCCCACCTGCGCGCAGTCTCCAGTCAGGAGCAGGTGGACCGCCTCCTGAGCGCCTGGTACTCCAGCAAACCACCACTTGACCTCACAGCATCCTCTGGGCTCTGGGGGTGCGGCCTCACCCATCGCGCCCCCACAGTGGTCCCGGGCACCAGGGAGTCCCCACACACTGACGTGTAAGGACCCAGACCGCATCCTCACGTAAAATGCCCGCACTGACAAGGATGTGGGGGCTTTCCAGGCAGTGGGGACCCCATGGCAGGGCAGCTTAACCCTTGTCAGCCTCCTTCCCCAAAACAGCCCAGTGCCTGGCCGAGCTTCTGGGCGTGGCCTCTTGTGTGCTCTAAAGCTGTGCTTCACAAACTTCCTTGTGCTCACGTGTTCACCTGGACTCTTGTCAAATGCAGATTCTGATTCAGTCCATCTAGGACCAGGGCCAAGACTGCATTGCTGACGAGCTCCTGATGCTTCTGGTCAGTGGACCAAACTCCGAGTAAGAGTCTAAATAGATCTGTCCTGGGTGCTGGGTCCTAGATGTCCATATTCTAAATCTAAAATAATAATAATGGCAACAGCACCTGCTTGTATGATGCTTACTATGTACCAGGCACTGCTCTAACTTCTTTCTATATATAACTCATTTAATCTTAATGATAATCTGATGAAGTAGGATGATGACTAGCCCCATTTTTTTTAGAGAAGGAAAGTGAGGCATTAAAGGTTAAGGTGGCTGAGGTCACCCATATAAGAGCTGGAATTTGATCTCAGGACATCAGCTCTAGAGTCTGCTCTGAGCTACTACATTAATCCTCTAGGCTATGTGTGTGTGTGTGTGTGTGTGTGTGTGTGTGTGTATGCACGCATGCATGTTCTAGATTGTGTGTGTGTGTTTTCAGGGCCATGGCTGGGTTTCCTGCAGCCTCCAACAAGGTTCTCTGAGTGAACTCAGCAAACCCTGCTTGAGAATTCTTCTCAAAAGTACAAATTAGTGTCTCTTGCTGACTACTGCAGACGAATAGCTTTATATCTTTTCAGGGGGATTTTTCTGTTTCTGAATGTCAAGGGGGAGCTGACCCTTCCAGCTCCCATCTTCTCCAGTTCCACCAATTCTGTTCTAACCAACCAAGGCCAAGCAGCCTTCAGGTGCAGCTCGTTTGTCAGCCCAGCCTTCTGCTCACCTCCAGCCAGCAAGCACTTCCTCCGTCACCTCTCCACTCACCACCCTCCTCACCACCTGCAGCCTGACCCCTGAGCTTGACCTTGCTTTCTAAGGCTGCCTCCTTTGCCAGGCATCCCAGGGGCATCTACCCACTGCCCTCAGCAAGAAGCTGACACCATGGTAAGAATTTCCCTAGGGATACGAGGAATGGACCAGATCTACAAGTCAGGGTGCAAATCAGGTGTTCAGGCAGCCCTAGACATCTCCATTGAACAAACACTCCAGGTGATTCTGCAAAATCCAGTGTTTAAAAACCTCTGGACCAAGTGTGGGTGTGGGGTCTGACTCAGGGATGAAGACCCTCGAAATACCAGGGTTAAATCTTCCTGGAAGAACTGCCTCTGAGTCTCTGGCAGCCCAAACAGCAAAGGTTGAGGAAGATCTATTCTGTGAGCTCCTCTGGGTCTCGGCCCTTCCCTGATGACTCACTCACCCCCACCCGCCGCACACACATCCTGTTATTGCCTCTGTCAGCACAACAGTGCTTGGTGACCACAGACATGCAGTAGGTTCACTCTATGCTTTACTGGTAATGAGGGCATGGGGGCAGTACAGGGGTCCTGGAGCCCAGCTCCCTCCGTATCAGGCAATCTCTGCTCTCCTGGGTGCTTGCCAAAGGGCCTAGGAGGACCAGACTATCCATACAGCCCAGTCTTTCCCCTGCTACCTCGCTGTGGTCAGGCCATGCAAATGTCTAAAATGGTACTGGGCAGGCCAAGATTTAGGCAAAGTGTTAGCAGGGATTGGTGGGGGAGGGAGGAGGCAGACCTTGGACATGATCCAGTCAGCAGGGCCGAGTGCCCAGCCCAGGGAAAGGAGGCTCAGAGACCCCACCCTGGGCTTTAAAGAAGCAGTATCTGGACCAGTAAAGGGCCACTTGCCTTCTTATATTGAGCCTACTGCATAGAAAGCACTGTGCCAGGGAGGAGGGAAGGAAGAATACACAGATGATGCATATTGCCCCACCCCCAAGGAACTCACTCTCTACTAGAGGGACCGAGATGGGTACAGAAATCATTACAACCCAAAGCAAAAGGTGTAAAGTGATACGATAGCGCCAAGCTGTGTGCCACAGAGATTCAGCATGAAGAGTAGTGGCTCCAAGCTGAGAGAATCAGAAGGATGTCATTACAATGGGCCTTAAAGGATGGGGGCGGGGGTTTGACAAGTAGAGAGGGATGGGGATGGGGGAGCAGAGCATCTACAAGGAGGAAACAGAACAAAAGCAAAGAATTGGGGTTCACTGGTTCACTCAGCAAACTTTGATGGAATGCCTAGAGCACCAAAGAGCAGGAAAGGCATCGTCCTATCTTAGTGGAGATTCCAGTCTGAAGGGGAGATAAGACGTGAGCCAGTGAACAAACAACCGAGTGCAGGGTGTGTGGTCCGGCCTGAGCAAAGTGAAGGACCTTCGCCAGAGGGCCAAGGAGTCTGTTCCAATGAATCCCACCAAGAGATGCTTTCTGAGCCCCACACCCAGTGACACCATCTTGGATCCTGGAGCCCTCAAATGCCTCCTTACCCTCTTCAGTCCCCAGATGACATGGTTTCAAACCCCAAACCTCTTTGCCATCATCCTTTCACACCACCATTTACTCATATCCTGGGAGAGATCCTGTGTGTAGCTCATGCCACTCCACCTGGGGGTGAGGGACCCAGGTGGCAGGGTGCCACCTGCTCCCCTCCCAGGAGAGCAGCCCTCGTGGGTGCTCATGCTCATTGCCCAAGTCTCCTTCAACTCTGGGAGACAGTCCTTCTGAATACACCCTGTACACAAGGCCTCTCTTCTGGGAGACACAGTGACTAGCTGGGCAAGGCAGAAATGTACTGTAAGAGTGACTTTGGCTGTGTTAGTCCCCTGTCTCACATGGTCTGGGCAGCTGCGGTTCTGCATGAGAAGTGGAAGATGGTGGCATCCTTGAGGGTTTTGCTCAGGTCTTTGAGGTTATCCTACAGGCAAGTGCTTCCAGGCAGAGTCAGAAGGCAGAATGATACTCCACCTGGCAGTGATCCCTGAAGCTGCAGGAATGGATACGCCAGTGAGAGAGAGAGACTGAGTGAGAAGAGGAAAGACTGAGACCTTTAGAGCTTTGGGGGAGAAAGACCGGGCAGCAAGTGAGAATAAGAAATCACAGGGACAGAAGTTCTGTAAGAATGCCAGGGGGCAACCTGGTGCTCTGTGACAACGTAGAAGGGTGGGATGGAGTGGTGGGTGGGAGGGAGGTTCAAGAGTGTTAGGACATCCATATACTTATGGCTGATTTACGTGGTTGCATGGCAGAAACCAACACAACACTGGAAAGCAATTATCCACCAATGAAAAAAAATTTTAATTACGTTTTGAAAGCCAAAACTGATCAAGTTTTGACTATTTCATTCAATCCATGCCTTGATGAAATAAGATTTTACTAGATGGGCTCTAAGATCCTTCCCAACACTGGTTTTCTATGGTTGTAAGAGTCCAATCTTGGTAATATCTAAATAATTATTAGAGTCATAGAGATTTGTACTTTCTGGGGAACAGAATCAATCAATAAGCAAGCAGCTTTTTTAAGGAAAAAAAAAAGAATGCCAAGAAGGAGTGAATTTCAAGATGAGGGAATGAATGAATGAAAGTTGCTCAGTAGTGTCCAACTCTTTGTGACCGCATGGACTATACAGTCCATGCAATTCTCCAGGCTAGAATACTGGAGTGGGTAGCCTTTCCCTTCTCCAGGGAATCTTCCCAACCCAGGGATCAAACTCAGGTCTCCTGCATTGCAGGTGGATTTTTAACCAGCTGAGCCACAAGGGAAGCCCAAGAATACTGGAGTGGGTAGCCTATTCCTTCTCCAGGGGATCTTCCCAACCCCAGAATCAAACTGGGATCTCCTGCATTGCAGGTGGATTCTTTACCAACTGAGCTATCAGGGAAGCCCTAAAGATGAGGGAAGGATGAGCAATGAATCCAGAGCTTCAGGGAAACCAGCAGTGGGGGCACAGGGGACTGAGTGAAAATCATAGGTTCTTGGTAACCTTCCAGGGCAGGGGAATGCGTCCCCAGGGAGGTGGTCCTGGCAAAGCAGATGGATGGGTTTCTGTAGGAATCACCTAAATCCCTGGACACCTGCCCCACCCAGCCTCATAAAGGAAGAGTGGGAGGTCTGGAGCCTGCTCCCATTTAGAATATTGATATGGAGGAGGGCACCAGGACCTAAAGACTATGATGGGAGTCAAGGAATCCATACTTCTCTGCTGAGAGCCCACCTCTGCCCAACTCTTTGAGGTCAAATGAAATGAGTTCTCCCTGAAGCTTGATCAGCTCTCACATCGGGGAGGGCCGGAGGGCTATGGAAAGAGGAGAGTGGCCCTGAGGCTCTAGAGAAGAGCAGTAGGAGATGGCTGGGGTGGCCAATGGTAGCAGAATAGAGGTGACATTGGTCTGCCAGTGGCTATCGCCATGGTGGTGAGCTTTGAATGTACACCAGCCCTTCCTGCCCACCCAGCCAGCACACAAAGGGGGACCTGCTCTTCAGCCCTTCCTACTCTGCTCACAGAAGCTAACAGAGCCAGAGCGGTGAGGACTGTCATGTCCTATTTGTGTCCAGATTCCTACCTCCTCACAAATTCATCTTGGTCCAAGGCTCACTTCTCTCCTTTATTCACTTACTCGAGTATTCATTCCAATATTCAGCACTTGTTAACTGAGCATCTCTTACACCAGGCACACTGTTCTGAGCCCCAGGAACATAGCAGGAAAACAAAACAGATGTGGGCCTTTATGGTCCGATGGGAGCTCTGGATATTAAACAAACACACCCTCTAAAACACATTACTAACTGAGATCAGTGCTGTGAAGAGGAAGTACATGGGTCGGGCGGAGGGCATGAAAGCCTTTGTCAGCAGGACTCAACTAAGCTAAGGGTTCAGGATCTTCTCTCAAGAAAGGCAACCTACTGAATAGAAGATATTTACAAATGATATCCCAGTAATGGGTTAATATCCAAATGATACAAAGAACTTACACAACTCAAAGTCAAAAAAACAAACAACCTGATTTAAAAAATGGGCAGAGGACCTGAATAGACATTTTTCCAAAGAAAAGATATCTATGGCCAACAGGCACATGAAAAGATGCTCAACATTATGAATAATCAGGAAAAGGCACATCAAACCCACAATGAGATGTCACCTCACACGTGTCAGAATGGCTATTATCAAAAAGACAACAAATAACAAGTGTTGGTGAGGGTGTAAGTGTTAGTGCAGCCACTAGGGAAATAGAAGAGAGATTTCTCAAAAAGTTAAAAATAGAACTACTATATGATCCAGCAATTCCACTCTTGAGTATTTATCTGAAAAAAAAAAAAACAAAACACTCTCATATTTTAGAGTGACAAGAACCAGAACTCAGTTACATGCATTTCTTATCTTTGAGACTTATTTCCATGAGCCAACATCCCTATGTTCATTGCAACATTACTTACAAGAGTTAAGATATGGAAGCAACCTAAGTTCTCATCAACAGATGAATTGATAAAGAAGATGTGAAATATGTATATATAACGGAATATTACTCAGTCATAAAAAAGAATGAAACCTTGCCATTTGCAACAACATGGATATGCCTAGAGAGTTTTATGCTAAATGAAATAAGTCAGAGGAAAGACAAATACAGTATGATTTCACTTATGTGGAGAATCTGCAAAACAAATGAACACATGTCACAAACAGAAAGAAAGTAATTGATATAGGAAACAGATAGTGCCTAAGGGGAGAGGACTTAGGGGAGGGGAGAAATAGGGAAGGGAGATTAAGAGGTGCAAACTTTTAGCTGCAAAATAAATGAATATTCATTCAAATATTCAGCACTTGTTAACTGAGCATCTCTTACACCAGGCACACTGTTCTGAGCCCCAGGAACATAGCAGGGAAACAAAACAGATGTGGGCCTTTATGGTCCGATGGGAGCTCTGGATATTAAACCAACACACCCTCCAAAACACATTACTAACTGAGATCAGTGCTGTGAAGAATAAGTACATGGGTATGAAATGTACAGTATGGGAAATACAGTCAATAATTGTGAAATATCTTTGTATGGTGACAGATGGGGACAACTTACCATGGTGATCGTTTTGAAATGTATAGAAACATAAAATCACTATGCTGTGTACCAGGAACTAACCTAGTGTTGCTGGTCAACTATACTTCAAAAACAAACAAACAAAAGAATGGGTGGAGCTCAGAGGCACCTGTTGCACTGATGTCTAGGGTCAGAGAGAGAAAGATGAAAAAGAGCAGAGACAATAGTAAGAGGTGGGGGCTTCTATGCCAGAACTCAATCACATGACCCTAAGCCACATGAAACGGGTGGGAATTGTAAGGAAGCCCATGAAATGTTTGCTGGGCACTGCCATATTTTGTCACAATGTACAACCTCCAGTACAGTTTGACTGATGCAGAAGAGAATGCACTCTGTCCTTATCAGTTAAAGCCCGCATACCTCTGATAAAACAGCCTGACAGTCCTTGAGCCACCTCGGCAGCCCCATCTGACTCATGGCTCGGTGCCCCCCCCAGTTGCTGGATGAGCGCTGTGCACTACACACACACTCATGCTGTCCTATGCAAATGAGGCATTTTCCTAAAGTACAGCATCCGCTCTCCAGAGGCCCCCTTTGCATGCTGCTTTTCATGACACTTAACTCTTTCAAGGTGGAGGGGACTCATTGGCACTGGGATGGGTGCCCAGACGGCACTCCAGAGGGCAGGAGGAGAAGGAGCTGGTGCACACCCCAGCAGTGGCCGTGGTTGGGTCTGCTGTTAATGCATTGAAACGTTTGAGTGGGGCTGATATCCTGCTCTCCATGTACACCCAGTCATGCTCAAGGAGTTCAGGGGAGAAGTGGTGAAGACACAAAGCATTGCTAAGTCACTACCAAATATCCTGCCACAGTCGGCAGGGTAATGGGCTCCCAAAGTCCACCAAGGGTCCCCTATCTCCAGAATGTGTTACCTGCAATAGGGACTTGGCAGATATGATTCTGCTGAAAAGCTTGAGATGAAGAGACGATCCTAGATTAGCCAGGTGGGAGGTTCCTGCTGTTGCTGCTGCTAAGTCGCTTCAGTAGTGTCCGACTCTGTGCGACCCCATAGACGGCAGCCCACCAGGCTCCCCCGTCCCTGGGATTCTCCAGGCAAGAACACTGGAGTGGGTTGCCATTTCCTTCTCCAATGCATGAAACTGAAAAGTGAAAGTGAAGTCTCTCAGTCGTGTCCGACTCTTAGCCACCCCATGGACTGCAGCCTACCAGGCTCCTCTGTCCATGGGATTTTCCAGGAAAGAGTACTGGAGTGGGTTGCCATTGCCTTCTTTGACCTTCCTCAAATCCCAGTGCATCATGACATTGGTCACCTTGGTACATGACACTGGGGCAAACCAAGGGAATTTGGAGATACCTTTTGAAAGCCTGTTGGGAAAAAGGCAATTATATTACTATTTTCTTGATCTAATATAATTATGAGAATAAGAAGGAAGATGTAAAACAAAGTATTAGGAAAGATATTAAATATTGAATTGATACAAAACATTAAAATGGAATCTCCCAGACTTCTTAAAATGAGAAATTTGAGCTTTCTTCAGTGAGCACAGCTTTTTAACATTGGACTTCTTGCATGAAATGACCTCAGGCAATTCTTATTCAAGGGTCTTTTACAAAATTTTTTAATTTTATTTTTTAAGGGTCTTTCTTAAAATTAACAGATAACATTGTATTAGTTTCAGGTGTAAAACATAATAATTAGTTATTTGTGTATTGTTAAATGTTCCCCACAATAAGTCTACTTAGCATCCATCACTGTGCATGGTTAAAAAAAATTTTTTTATGATAAGAACTTTTGAGATCTACTCTCTTAGCAGCTTTCAAACATACAATACAGTATTATTAACCATAGTCACCATGGCATCTGGTCTCATCACTTCATGGCAAATACATGGGGAAACAGTAGAAACAGTGACAGACTTTATTTTTGGGGGCTCCAAAATCACTGCAGATGGTGACTACAGACATGAAATTAAAATACACTTGCTCCTTGGAAGAAAAGCTATGACCAACCTAGACAGCATATTAAAAAGGAGAGACATTAGTTTGCCCACAAAGATCTGTCTAGTT
>NW_011495018.1:27082477-27082622 GCF_000754665.1 Bison bison bison
AACGGCAAGGAAACAAAGCCAGTCAAACCTAAACGAAATCAGTCCTGAAATTCATTGGAAGGACTGATGCTGAAGCTGAAGCTCCAATACTTTGACCACCTGATGCGAAGAGCTGACACGTTGGAAAAGACCCTGATGCTGGGAA
>NW_011495018.1:27082722-27088266 GCF_000754665.1 Bison bison bison
AGAGACATTAGTTTGCCCACAAAGATCTGTCTAGTTAAAGCTATGGTTTTTCCAGTGGTCATGCATGGATGTGAAAGTTGGACTATAAAGAAAGTGCCAAAGAATTGATGCTTTTGAACTGTGGTGTTGGAGAAGACTCTTGAGAGTCCCTTGAACTGCAAGGAGATCAAGCCAGTCAAACCTAAACGAAATCAGTCCTGAAATTCATTGGAAGGACTGATGCTGAAGCTGAAGCTCCAATACTTTGACCACCTGATGCGAAGAGCTGACACGTTGGAAAAGACCCTGATGCTGGGAAAGATTGAAGGCAAGTGGAGAAGGGAATGACAGAAGATGAGATGGTTGGATGGCATCGCCAGCTCAAGGGACATGAATTTGAGCAAGCTCCGGGAGCTGGCGATGGACAGGGAAGCCTGGCGTGCTGCAGTCCTTGGGGTCACACAGAGTTGGACACAACTGAGTGACTAAACAACAACAAAGGGGATGATAAACTTAAAACCAATTTTTACAGCCATATAAACATCTACAATGGCTTGAATGGTATGTAAAGACTCTAACATTCATTGACTTTCAATAACTGTAATTACAATTCTAGTGATCAGAGAATAATGGATTTAGAATCCAATCAAGCTGTTTTATTCCAAGTATTTTAAAGTCACACTGAAGTTAGGATTTGCAGAGAGTGTATATGTGTTTAGAGCAGGCACCTGAAGTCAATTTGGGCAGCATGAAAAGGGTACATCAGCTACAAATAGAGACCCATGTCCACTACAGATGGAAGGCAGAGATTCCAGACAGCCTCTTGGAGCCACACTCCTGCTGGGCTCCCAGCCTCCTGGGTCACCTCACCCCACATTCCACACCGGAGGCTGTGTGCCAGGCTCTGCCTGCCACCCAGACCTTTTGTCAGCCATCTGCATTGATGCACAGTAGATGCACAAGGGTGGATACCCCCTTTGCTGGGTCTCTCTTACCTGCTGCCCACCAGTGCCCCTCCTCAGCATCCTCTAACAGGGTCCTCCAGTGGCCACCAGCCTGAGTGCTCCAGTTACCCAAGGCCCAGCTTGAGGGCTGATGGGAGCAATATCCTTCCCCACCTGTATCCTACTTGTGACATGCTAGCATTGAGAAGAAAGCCAAAAAAAGAAAAAATGCTTCTCTGCCCCCTCCCTCACCTCCCCACTCCCACCTGGCCTGGGTTCAAATCCCCCTTTTTCACCCACAAGTTGTGTAGCCTTTAACTAGTGTCCGGGAGAAAGAAACCTGTCCTCTACACTTCTGGTTCTTCTGACTCGTTTAAGAATTAAATTGAAATTTTCTACTGTTAAAGACAAATTAACAGGAGAAAATCAAATTTAATTTCATATGTGTGGGAATCTCACATATATGAGAGATTCAGAGACAGAAAGATAAAATGAGGTACTTAACAACCATTCTGAGCTAAGGAATGGGGTAGGAGCCTGGGGGCTTCCTAGGACAGGATAGTCATGCACAGGACAATAAGTGTTACAAAACCAGGTCTGTTTGCCCAACACACAGCAAACCAAACACTGAGATGACAAGATCTGCAGCAGAGGAAGAGTTTTTGCCACAGGGAAGGCAATTGAGATGGGAGAACAAGCCTCAGATCTCTGTCCCCCAAGTCAAGGGGGTTGGGATATTTATGGAATAAGCCTGTGGTCTTGGCATGGGGAAAGGTGATTGGAGGCAAGGGAAACATGAGGTAACTGGTGTCCTACAGAGGTGTACCTGGGTTATATGCTTCTGAATACTCAAAAGTATAGGCACTTAGCATGATCTGAGGGTAAAGTTTTCCAGTCTCTGATGGAGAAGGCAATGGCAACCCAGTCCAGTACTCTTGCCTGGAAAATCCCATGAATGGAGGAGCCTGGTAGGCTACAGTCCATGGAGTCATGAAGAGTCAGACACGACTGAGTGACTTCACGTTCACTTTTCACTTTCATGCATTGGAGAAGAAAATGGCAACCCACTCCAGTGTTCTTGTCTGGAGAATCCCAGGGACGGGGGAGCCTGGTGGGCTGCCGTCTATGGTGTCGCAGAGTTGGACACGACTGAAGTGACTTAGCAGCAGCAGCAGATGTCAAAAAGTCCTTCATTAAACACCTGTGTGCAGGCCCAGTTTTCGGGTTGGTGGTCCCAGCCAGACTTAGCTGGCTTGCGCTGGAAAGAGCTGACTCCAAGTTTCCATAAGTCAGTTGGGTTACATGACACTAAGATATGCAATTAAAGAGGAAAAAAGTGGGGGCTTCCCTAGTGGCTCTGTGGTGAAGAATCCGCTTGCCACTGTAGGAGACAAGGGTTCAATCCTTGATCCGGTAAGATCCCACATGCCAAGGATCAACTAAGCCTGTGATCCAGAGCCGGAGAGCCACACTTACTGAGCTCACATGCCACAGCTACTGAAGCCCACGTCCCTAGAGCCCGTGCTCCACAACAAGAGACGCTATGGCAATGGGAAGCCTGAGCATTGCAACTAGAGAATAGCCCCTGTTAGTGACAACTAGAGAAAGCCTGTGCAGCAGCGAAGACCCAGCACAGCCAAAAGTAAATAAATAAATAATATTTCTTTTTAAGGAGGGAAAAAAGTAACTAAGCAAGCTTAATAAGTGAAGGCAGTTTATAAGCAGAGGGGTTTTTACAGGCTCTTCCCCTGTCTATTGCTCTGAAAGACAAGCTCAAGAATTCCTGTTGACCACCAGAATCCACGGGCAATACTGGAGACCCCAGTTCAATTCCTGGGTCAGGAAGACCCCTGGAGAAGGGATAGGCAACCCACTCTAGTATTCTTGGCCTTCTCTGGTGGCTCAGACAGTAAAGAATCCTCCTCCAGTGAGGGAGACCTGGGTTCGATCCCTGGGTTGGGAAGATCCACTGGAGAAGGGCATGGCAACCCACTCCAGTATTCTAGCCTGGAGAATCCCCTTGGACAGAGGAGCCTGGCAGGCTCCATGGGGTCTCAAAGAGTTGGACTGAGTGACTAATCACAGCATTAGCTTCTGTAAAGTCTCTGGGGGTATGATTTCATAAGAAGACGTGCAGATGTTCGGTGACCAGAGATTTGCCCTGACGTATAGGGAAAAAAATTTCTTTGGGAAAAATTCTCAGTTTAAGTCCTGCAAGTTAGTTAAGGGAGGGGCAGTAATTTCTCTGGAGCCCACAGAGTCTCCACTGCCATTAGTTCAAAATAACCTGTATGCCAAAGTAGTGTAACCAGGAAAAGGTTAATTTTGAATTCATGCTGGATCTGCTTCTGTGACTTTAACCCTCATCTTGCTACTTTTGTTGTTCAGTTCAGTTCAGTCGCTCAGTCGTCTCCGACTCTTTACGACCCCATGGACTGCAGCACGCCAGGCCTCCCTGTCCATCACCAACTCCCAAGCTCACTCAAACTCATGTCCGTTGAGTCAGTGATGTCATCCAACCATCTCATCCTCTGTTGTCCCCTTCTCCTCCTGCCTTCAATCTTTCCCAGCATCAGGGTCTTTTCCAATGAGTCAGTTCTTCACATCAGGTGGCCAAAGTATTGGAATTTCAGCTTCAACATCAGTCCTTCTAATGAATATTCAGGACTGATTTCCTTTAGGATGACCTGGTAGCATCTCCTTGCAGTCCAAGGGACTCTCAAGGCTTTTGTTCTTGGAGGCATACATAATGGCCTGCTTTAGGGAAATACCCTGAGCCAGCCCACCTGTGAAGGACTGTAAGGAAGTGAAACTAACACATCCTCCTACTTGAGACGTGATGTTCTAACGGACATCTGTAAGGACAGAACAGTCTTTTTACTTAATTTCCTCCCCTCACCTCCATCTCTGATCCATAAAAGAACCTGGCATCCAGGCCCCGACAAGGTGATTATTTTGAGGTGCTAGCCTGCAGTCTACTCCATCAGCTGGCTATCAAATAAAGTCCTTCCCTTGTCTTAACACTGAAGCCCTCATGGCACAGTGGTAAAGAATCTGCCTGCAATGCAGGAGACCTGGGTTAGATCCCTGGGTTGGGAAGATCCCCTGGAGATGGAAATGGCAACCCACTCCAATATTCTTGCCTGGAGGATCCCATGGACAAAGAAGCCTGGAAGGAAATGGTAACCCACCCCAGTATTCTTGCCTGGAGAATCCCATGGACAGAAAAGCCTGGCAGGCTACAGTCCATGGGGTGGCAAAGAGTTGGACACAACTGAGCTACTAACATTCACTCACTTGTCTTGACATCTCATCTGGGATTTATTGGCCTATTTTGTGGCAGCAAGCAGAGTGAGCTTGGACTCGGTAACAGCAGCACATCTTGAGGAGGTCTGTCCTGAACCTACAGTCATGACTTGACTTCCCTGAGCCCGAGTGCCGCCCTCTGTGACATGGGGACGATAGCAGCTCCCCCGGGACGTTGTATGAGGATCCCATGAGGTGACGTGTGTGGAGTGCTGGTATAGGGCCTATCCAGTGGAAGTGCCGGTCAGTGCCAGTCCTCGTGGGTCACATGGAGATACACAGACACAAAGGCCACTCATGTGATTACATTAGAGGAAAAGGCTGGTACTTGGCATCAAAGGCCAATACTTGAGGGACAAGGGTTGGTGGAAAAGGAAAAGTTGGCCTCCTGCTTTATTCAGGAGGCCAGCAATCTGGGAAGGTGGTGGACTAATATCCTAAGACCATCTCCAAGTTGTGGGTCAGAGGACAAAGTTTTAGGCTGTGTGAGGTCGGGGCCTGGTATGTGATTAGCTCGGGCACGGTTCTCAGATCGGTTGGCCTCAAGGTGAAGTTTCAAGCGTCACTAATCCTGGTTTCAGCTGGTCTGTGGTCTGAGTGCCTGTGGTCAACAGTCTTCATCTGGTGGGGGTCTGCTTCCTCTTAAAGCAACTTAGGAATGTGGGTCAGGCCTTTATCTACATTTTTCAGGGAACTGGGAGTCCAGTTACTGCTTAGTGACTGGTCTGTTCTCTAAATTGTTACCAGCTATTCTTTGTTTCTACATCTCCATTTGGTTTTAGAAAAGGCAGAGGAACCAAAGATCAAATTGCCAGCGTCTGCTGGATCATCGAAAAAGCAAGAGAGTTCCAGAAAAACATCTATTTCTGCTTTATTGACTACGCCAAAGCCTTTGACTGTGTGGATCACAATAAACTGTGGAAAATTCTGAAAGAGATGGGGATACCAGACCACCTGACCTGCCTCTTGAGAAATCTGTATGCAGGCCAGGAAGCAGCCTGGAACAACAGACTGGTTCCAAATAGGAAAAGGAGTACGTCAAGGCTGTATATTGTCACCCTGCTTATTTAACTTATATGGAGAGTACATCATGAGAAATGCTGGGCTGGATGAAGGACAAGCTGGAATCAAGATTGCCAGGAAAAATATCAATTACCTCAGATATGCAAATGACACCACCCTTATGGCAGAAAGTGAAGAAGAACTAAAGAGCCTCTTGATGAAAGTGAAAGAGCAGGTGAAAAAGTTGGCTTAAAGCTCAACATTCAGAAAACTAAGATCATGGCATCCAGTCCCATCACTTCATGGGAAATAG
>NW_011495018.1:27088366-27088543 GCF_000754665.1 Bison bison bison
GTATATTGTCACCCTGCTTATTTAACTTATATGGAGAGTACATCATGAGAAATGCTGGGCTGGATGAAGGACAAGCTGGAATCAAGATTGCCAGGAAAAATATCAATTACCTCAGATATGCAAATGACACCACCCTTATGGCAGAAAGTGAAGAAGAACTAAAGAGCCTCTTGATGA
>NW_011495018.1:27088643-27089144 GCF_000754665.1 Bison bison bison
CAGCACCATCACCATCATGACTGGCATCACCTCCACCATCAGCACCATCACCATCATAACTGGCATCCCACCACCATCAGCACCATCAGCACCATCAGCATCATGACTGGCATCACCTCCACCATCAGCACCATCACCATCATAACTGGCATCACCTCCACCATCAGCACCATCAGCACCATCACCATCATGACTGGCATCCCCACCACCATCAGCACCATCACCATCATAACTGGCATCACCTCCACCATCAGCACCATCAGCACCATCACCATCATGACTGGCATCCCCACCACCATCAGCACCATCACCATCATAACTGGCATCACCTCCACCATCAGCACCATCAGCACCATCACCATCATGACTGGCATCCCCACCACCATCAGCACCATCACCATCATAACTGGCATCACCTCCACCATCAGCACCATCAGCACCATCACCATCATGACTGGCATCCCCACCACCATCAGCACCATCACCATCATAACTGGCATC
>NW_011495018.1:27089244-27092728 GCF_000754665.1 Bison bison bison
TTTGGGGGGCTCCAAAATCACTACAGATGGTGACTGTAGCCATGAAATTAAAAGATGCTTACTCCTTGGCAGGAAATTTATGACCAAGCTAGACAGCATATTAAAAAGGAGAGACATTACTTTGCCAACAAAAGACTTAGTCAAAGGTATGGTTTTTCCAGTAGTCATGTATGGATGTGAGAGTTGGACTATAAAGAAAGTGCCAAAGAATTGATGCTTTTGAACTATGGTGTTGGAGAAGACTCTTGAGAGTCCCTTGGACTGCAAGGAGATCCAACCAGTCAATTCTAAAGGAGATCAGTCCTGAGTGTTCATTGGACAGACTGATTTTGAAGCTGAAATTCCAATACTTTGGCTACATGATGTGCAGAGCTGACTCATTTGAAAAGACCCTGATGCTGGGAAAGATTGAAGGCAGGAGGAGAAGAGGACAACAGAGGATGAGATGGTTGGATGGCATCACCGACTCAATGGACATGAGTTTGGGTAAATTCTGGGAGTTGGTGATGGACAGGGAGGCCTGGCGTGCTGCAGTCCATAGGGTCACAGAGTCAGACACGACTGAGCAACTGAACTGAACTGAACTCTCCATTTATAATAACAATGAACTCCTGAGTCAGCCATCTGAGACTCAGGGGAGGCCTGGGAGACTAAAGCTTTGCTACAAATGGGAGGTAGGTGGACATGGTGGAGTTGGGGTGGGAGGCGGTGCTGTCTCAGAAAGACCCATAGAGTTCTGCATGGTCATAGTTACATACACACTGTAGACGCACAGACATTGAGGCCCAAATCCATAGAAATTTCACACATGGACACGTGACACATGACACACAGGGACACACAGATCTGAGTGTCCCAGGGAGCTGCCCTGTCCAGTCTCTTGCTTTACTTCAGTCCCAGCCCTCCTCCGGTCCCGCCCCCACAGCCCCCCATCTCGCTCCAGACAGGAGCCATCTAGCTGGAGCTGGATCTAACCCACTCTTCTGGGAGAGCTGGTGGCATCAAAGGGAGCCCTCTAAGCCCCTTCCACTTTGCTGTGCTGATGGTGGAGCCTTGGCTTGGTTCCCATGGACACTCTGGGTTCCTCAGCCCCAGGCATGAAACCCCATCACCCATTCCATTATTTTTTGACCTGGGGAAGTAGAGGTAGGAGGGAGAGCCAGGAAAGGATTTTTCATCCGTAATCCACAAACACACAGACACAACTACCGAGACACAAGGAGACAGGACATAAAAACACCTGCATTATGCTTACCGGACACAGCTCCTTCTGCCTTGCAGAAGGGGCCCTAGCAACCTCTCAGATCCAAATCCTCTGATTCCAAATTCAGAGCTTCCTATTTTATTCCTTTAGCACTATCTCCACCATCATCACCATCCATCCCCACCATGACCACTGTCACAACCATCATCACAATATTACCACCATCACAACTAGCAACAACAGCATAGCCATCAGGACCAGTACCATCATAAATGGCATCCCCACCATCATCAGCACCATCACCATCATGACTGGCATCACCTCCACCATCAGCACCATCACCATCATAACTGGCATCCCACCACCATCAGCACCATCAGCACCATCAGCATCATGACTGGCATCACCTCCACCATCAGCACCATCACCATCATAACTGGCATCACCTCCACCATCAGCACCATCAGCACCATCACCATCATGACTGGCATCCCCACCACCATCAGCACCATCACCATCATAACTGGCATCCCACCACCATCAGCACCATCACCATCATGACTGGCATCCCACCCTCATCAGCACCATCACCATCATAACTGGCATCCCCACCACCATCAGCAGCATCACCATCATAACTGGCATCCCCACCACCATTATCACACCTATGACTGGGCCACCACGACTGCCTTCACTACATCATCATACCATTGTCTGCACTAATGGAGGAGTCCTCTTGGATCCTGACACAGCATGGATGAAAGACCCAATGGGAAGGACAGAAAGAGGGTGACACGCTTCCTAGGAGCCCAGGGGTCAAGGCCCGGGAGCTCAGGCCTCTGCAGCAGTCCTAGATTCTCCCAAACTTCAACCCTGCCCAAGGGCCTGTCTTCCCAGCTGAGTTGGAGCCTCCATCCCCACCCTCCTCCAGCAGCCAGAGAACTGGTCCCAGTCAGGTGTGGTCCTCGTGGTTTCCCAGTGGCGGAGCCAGCTGTGGAGAGAGAGAGAAACCCAGGAAGGGTGGAGCAGGGGAGGGCAGACTGCTGCACCCACGGGATTGGTCAAGCTGCGCCCTCCCGGCCAGCACCTGACTTAGAAGGTTCAAAGAGACAGCGGCCCCAGCCTCCGCCCAGAGCTCTGCCTGTCTCAGCCATGACGTGGGCGCCCGCTGGGCAGAGTGGGCCTCAGGGGCCATCCTGAGACCGCGGTGAGACGGGAGGAGGCCAGCAGGCCCCGTGGGGGCACCATGGACAAGTTCCGGATGATCTTCCAGTTCCTGCAGTCCAACCAGGAGTCCTTCATGAATGGCATCTGCGGTATCATGGCCCTGGCCAGTGCCCAGATGTACTCCGCCTTCGACTTCAACTGCCCCTGCCTGCCGGGCTACAACGCTGCCTACAGCGCCGGCATCCTGCTGGCGCCGCCCCTGGTGCTCTTCCTGCTCGGCCTGGTCATGAACAACAACGTGTCCATGCTGGCCGAAGAGTGGAAGCGGCCTCAGGGCCACCGGGCCAAGGACCCCGCGGTGCTGCGCTACATGTTCTGCTCCATGGCCCAGCGCGCCCTCATCGCGCCCGTCGTCTGGGTGGCTGTCACACTGCTCGACGGCAAGTGCTTCCTTTGCGCATTCTGCACGGCGGTGCCCGTGAGCCTGCTGGGCAATGGCAGCCTGGTGCCCGGCCTGCCCCCACCAGAGCTTGCCCGCCTGCTGGCCCGGGTGCCCTGCCCTGAGATCTACGAGGGCGACTGGCTGCTGGCCCGCGAGGTGGCTGTGCGCTACCTGCGCTGCATCTCACAGGTGAGGGGCCGGACGGCCTTGGGCTGGGCTCCCCTCACAGGTTGGGTCCCTCGGAAAGTATTCCTTCCCCGCTCTTGAAGTGGAGCTTCCGCAGGGCGTGCTTATGTTTCCCCAATAGATGGGGGGCCCCCAAGCCAGGGCTGGGTCTGTCCACTTAGATGCAGTTCCCTGGGGTGGGGGCATATTTTCCCAAAGGGGGTCAGGGCTTCTGAAGGCGGAGGCAGGTGTCTTTCCTCAGGTCAGTGCCACCTGGGGAAAGAGGCCTGTGCCCTGTCCCGAGGTTCCCCTGAGTGGACCCAACCGCCTGAGCTCCAGTTTGGAAACCTGGGGGAATTTGCATCCTTTTCCTCTTCCAGGTCCGGACAGTGGTGAGGCCGGTGGGTGGCTGCGCAATTTGGGTACATTTCCCTGGCAAATGGCCCCAGCTGGCACTCCTTGCTCAGGGGAAGGAGGCTTGAGTGAGGGGATGGACTGTTGGGATG
>NW_011495018.1:27092828-27102902 GCF_000754665.1 Bison bison bison
GTGCCCCAAAGGCAGGGCTGGAGGGCCCACTGACAGGGGATTCTGGAGCCCTGCTTCCACGCTATCTGCCACTCTGGCCCGCCACTCATCTGAGCCCCTCAGGACTCCTCAGCAGTTGTGGTGCGTGGGCAGGAAGACCTGGGCAGGGGTCTACCAGGGAGGGGACAAGGCTACAGAAGCATGCACACTCTGCTGCGATGAGTCCAGACGCCCCGGCTTCCCCTCCAGCCTGAACTCTCCCCTCTGGGGCTTGCGTTGTCACCGGGTGCCCCTGTGAACTTCACACTCCGAGCGCTTTCCTTCCCGCCTGCGCCTCCTCTGGTCTGAACACTTGTCCGTCATCCACTTTACCCTCCACCTGACCTTTAAACAATTACCTCATAGACTAAAAGGGGCCCCAGAGGGCAGGCTGCCTGGCCTACAGTATGTCATTTGGACTTCAGGGGCTGAATTCAAAGTTTAATTTTAGAATTAGTTGACATCATCTAAAACCTGAAAACTATCACATAAAAATGAGATTTCCAGGTTTACCTGAAACTTTTGGAGATTCAGCCCAGCAGGGCCCACATTTCCTCATCCAGCACATGCTCTGCAGTTTCCCCGCCCCAGGGTGCTCTACCATAACCACTGACCCCCACTACTGACAGTGGTTGCCCTGCCTCGCTCACCCTGATTTGGCCGAATGCTTCTCTGTGCAACTGGGGTTGACCCTAAGTTGAAACTGGGGGAGCAGCCTTCACCACAGTGAGTTACTGGAAGAATAGAACCAGCACCTGAGTGTCCAGTGCTCTTCAGCACAAGTTTGAGCAATTGTCCGATTTGTCTCTGTGACCCCTGAGGGCTCAGCTTGGAGCCCACACGGGAGGCACTGACTGAGAGCTGCGACTGAAAGGCAGACAGCAGCAGGAGCCAGAGGCGAGGTACAGGACTCAGAGGAGGAAGCGTCACTATGGGAGGTCAGGGAGGGCTTCCTGAAGGAAGAGGCATAGTTAGTGAGGGCTGGTTGGCCAGTAAGAGTGACTAACAGTTACTGAGCACTAACTAGGAACCAGGCACTGTGCTGTTTATTGCCAGTTTTAGTCCTCAGAACAACCCAGTGGGATGGTTATGATCAACAGCCCCATTTTGTAGGTGGGGAAACTGAGGCACAGAGAAGGCAGGTACTTTGCTCCCAGTCAACTGTTAAGGACAGGCAGACCTTGTTTTATTGCACATCCCTCTATCAGGCTTCACAGATACTGCGTGTTTCACAAGTTGAAGGTTCCTGGCCACCCTGCGTCGAGAAAGTCTGTTGGTGCTGTTTCTCTAACACCTTTTGCTCACGTCTTGTCTCTGGGTCACATTTTGCCAATTCTCATAGTATTTTAAACTTTTTCATTATTATATTTGTTATGGTGATCTGTGATCTCTGATCTTTGATTTACTACTACTGCTCATTGAAAGCTCAAATAATGGCTAGCATTTTGCAGCAATAAAGCATTTTTTAATTAAGTTGTATACATTATTTTTTATACGTAATGCTATTGCACATGTTATGTTAGTGTAAACACAACTTTTATGTGCACTGGGCTCCCAAAAACATGGTGTGACTCACTTTATTGCCGTGTTTGCTTTAATGTAACAGCCTGGAGCAGATCCCACAAATCTCTGGAATATGCCTGCAGTACAGATGGGCAAACCCAGGCATTCTAGTTCCAAGGTCTGCCCAGCCAAGTCCTGTGTATTGAGAGCCAGGCCTACATACCGGGCATTTCACTCAAGCGGTCTCATTTCCATGAGATGGTATATCTGTGCCCATTGTACAGGAGAGAAGTGGAGGCCATGAGGTGCCGGCATTTGCTCTTTGTAGTCAGTGCTCTTTTCCCTAAAGGCCCTGGCACAGAGTGTGGTTTGGGGGCTTGGACAGGCTCGGGAGGCCGGAGGGCAGTGCCCGGCTGACTCTGTCTTCTCTCGTCTCAGGCCCTGGGCTGGTCCTTCGTGCTGCTGACCACGCTGCTGGCATTTGTCGTGCGCTCTGTGCGGCCCTGCTTCACACAGGCCGCCTTCCTTAAAAGCAAGTACTGGTCCCACTACATCGACATCGAGCGCAAGCTCTTTGATGAGACATGCACGGAGCACGCCAAGGCCTTCGCCAAGGTCTGTATCCAGCAGTTCTTCGAGGCCATGAACCACGACCTGGAGCTGGGTCATGCCCACCGGGCGTTGGCCGCCGGCACCACTGGCTCGGCTGCCCCTGCTGCCACAGAAGGGGTGGATGAGGAGAGGGAGAAGCTGCATGGCATCACTGATCAGGGCACCATGAACAGGCTGCTCACGAGCTGGCATGAGTGCAAGCCGCCCCTGCGGCTGGGCCAGGAGGAGCCACTGGTGGACAACGGCTGGGCTGGGGGCGCGCCCCGGCCTTCACGCAAGGAGGTGGCCACCTACTTCAGCAAAGTGTGAGCCGCAGCCAGGTGAAGAGGTGGGAATGGGATGTGAGCCCACAGCTCCTCAGACCCCCAAACTGGATGAAGAGATGAAGGCTGCAGGTGCTGGTCGTAGGCTCCAGAGCAGACCTGCATGCCCAGGCACTCACCTGCCCATTTGAGGCAGGAAATTTGGAGTTGGAAGGGGACCTCAGTCCCCCAGCTATGGGACTATCCTGGAAGGTCCTGGAGTTACAGGGCCACGAGCAGTATTAGTCAGAGGGATTCAGAACTGCCTTTGGGGGAGACAAGCTCCCATCTGCCCAGCCCCTCCCAGGCCACGTCACCCCTGGTTCACTATCTCCTCTCAGGCTCTGTGAGCGCCTTGCCCCAGCGTTCACTCATCTGTGATTCTTTTTTAAGATCTTAGTTCCCTTACGCTCAAGGCTCAGGGAAGTCCAGCCACCTCATGAAGCAGGAATCCTCTGATTTTGGCTGGTCTCCTGAGTGAGGCTGAACAGACCAAAGTGGGCCATAAGGACCTGACACAGCCCCATCTGATGGAACACGCCTATGGTCACAGGGGATAAGATATCAGAAGCTAGGCCCAGTCGGGAGAAGCCAGGGTATGGCTCCCCACGGAGGTCACTCAACATCATCAAGGCGGACTGCACACTTCCTTAGCACTGGCATGGAAGACCCCTGACTGGGTAGCTTCTAAATGACAGAGGCCTCTCCCACCATTCTGGAGACTGGAAGTCCAAGATCATGGCACTGCCATGGTCATGTTCTGATAGAGGCCCTCTTCCTGGTTGGTAGAGCATGCCAGCTCACTGTGCCCTGTGGTGGGTGAGACTGCGGGCTCTCTGGAGCCTCTTTTTAAACGTTTTATTTACGTATTTATTTGGCTGCACTGGGTCTTAGTTGTGGCATGTGGGATAGAGTCTCCTGACCAGGGATCGAACTCAGGCCCTGCATTGGGAACATAAAATCTTAACCACTGCACCACACAGGGAAGTCCCTGGAGCCTCTTTTATAAGGCATGAATCCCATGCCTTGAGCACCTCCCAAAGGTCCCACTCGTTAGTCCCATCGCCTCTGGGGGTAAGATTCAACATATGTATTTGAGCAGGGGACATATTCAGACCATAGCACATGCCATGGAGAGGCCTTGGAGATGGCCTTGCCACGTCCCTCACATCCAGGTCTCAGGTGGAAATCAGACCATCCCCAGAGCATTTAGAAAGGGAAGCTGATGTCTTCCCATGTTCCCAGAGACCACATCCCCTGGGCAGGGGGTTCTAAAGTGCTGAAGGTCTCTGTCCTGAGGTGTGGGTGAGGGTGGAGGAGAGGGAGGGGAGCTACCTAGTGTGGAAATAGCCCAGACTCAAAAGTGAGACAGAACTGGGTCAAATGCTGGCTCTACTACTTACAAACTGTGTCCAGTTGCTTCACTTTGCCTCAGTTTCCTCATCTGTACAAGGGAGATGAGGCACCTACCTCATGGGATTGTGTGAGCATTAAATGGGTGAGGTACGTAAAGTGCATGGCACGTGGTAGGCACTCAGTACTTGGCGGATAACGTGGGTATTGATTTCCAAATCTGAGGGCTTCTCTTCCTCCTGGACTGAAGGTGGGGACATAAGGAACTAGAGCTTCCTTTGTCCAGGGGGAAGCAGAGGGCCAAGAAGATGAGCTTCTTGCCCCAAGACATCTTGGAGACCTAAGTCCCATTTATCTAAGAATTCATTTTGATCTTGAGCCTTACAACACTGGGTTAATAATTTTCATTCTTCCTCAGGCATCCTTCCCTCTATTCCCACTTCTGAGACCCAGTCTCTCTCCTTTTAATTATTTGGGAAGAGGGAGAAACCTGGAAGCCTAGGTAGGCTGGAGGCCTCCTCCAAGAGGTGGGACTTACTCTAGGGGGTGATTCAAATGAGTGAAGACCAGGGGTGTGTGAACAGCTGGGAGTGGGCGGTGGAGGGGGGAGGGTTGTTGTCCAGAGGAAAAAAGCCAGCCCAGAGTTATTGGGAAGTATAAATGTGAAGGAAGGTGATCCAGAGATCCAGCAGTTAAGAATCGGCCTTGCAATGCAAGGGACACCAGCTGGATCCCTGGTGCAGGAAGATCCCACATGCCGCAGGGCAACGTGGGCCACGACTGCTTGAGCCTGCGCCCTAGAGCCCATGAACCACAACTACTGAGCCCATGCGCTGCAACTAGGGAAGCCCACACGCCTAGAGCCTGTGCTCTGCATCAAGAGAAGCCACTGCAATGAAGAAGCCCGAGCACCGCAACCAAGAGTAGCCTCCACTTGCTGCAACTAAAGAAAGCCTGTGCATAGCAGCAAAGACCCACCACAGCCAAAATATACATAAAAATAAATTTTAAAGAAATGTGAAGGAAAGAGTAAAATTTTAGGTCAGGCAAACCTGCATTCAAATATTGGGGCTGTAGGACCTTTGGCAAGTCCTTTGACCCACAATCCTCTGACCCACAGAGGATTCAATCCCAGTGGGTCAATCCCTCTGACCCACAGTTGTCTGTCTGTAAAACGTATGTTTAAAAGACTTGCTTTTCAGGCTTATAGTGAGGTTAAAGGATAACTTCTGAGGAAGCATCTGGAACCATATTTGGGACATCGTAAGATGTGAAAAAATGAACACTGGTCCTTTTCCCTTCATTCCTGCACGTGAACAAGCCCAGCTGAGGGAGGCCAGCAGGTCACTCAGCAGTTCTAAGGTCACAGAACCCCAAGACTGCAGAGTGGACAGGGGTCTGGGGGTCTCTCCCTTGATCCGGGAGGGTGGGTCATCGACACTGTCTTTGGGCCCTCCCCTTCAGCATTCCCGATCCATGACTTTTCAGCCTCAGCTTGTATACTTCCACAGACAGGGATCTCACGACCACTTTCTGGAATAGGCTGGATAGTTCTAATTGTTACAAAGGGCTTCATCTGCCTTCTTGTAATTTCCACCCACCAGTCAGAGCTCTCCCCAAGGGCCTCAGAAAATCCCTAGAGTCCAGAATTTTCTCATCAGTGCTCCTGAGATTCGAAGCAGCATCTGGGGAGTGAGTGGAAGTGAGGACAGAAGAGCCAGCAGGGGGAGGGCTTGCTCAGAGAGGACCAGGATGGGGGAGGGGGGCCTTTGGCTTTGCATACCCCACTAGGAGTCAGCGTCGGTCTGGTGGCTCCTCTCCCCTAATCCTGCTTGGGGCTCGGTTCTGGCTGCTTCTGCCAGTGAGGATCATGTAGAGGGGGTGCTCCTGAAACCAGCCTGGAGGACAGGCCCAGACCAGAAATGCCGGGGGCCCCCTGCCTGGCTCCCAAACTGGTCCCACTGGTGCAGAGCCTCTGAAGGCAGGCGGGCCGCAGCAAAACTGACTCCTCCACTTCCTCTCCTCTCCCCGCGCCGCCCGCCCTCCGCCCGCCCCCACTGCCTGGCGCCCGCCTGCCTGGAGACTGTTTTTCCACTGGCTGGCGCACACCATCCATCCTGCGGGGTTCAGCCTCTTTTCTGGAGTTAAAACTTTTTTTCCGGAAGACCCCAACAGCCCCAGGCCCTGCCGGTCTCTCCTGGGCAGAAGAAGCAAAGCAGGAGGGAGAGGGCATGGGCTGGTGCCCACCCAGGGTCTCTGATGTTCTTGCGCCACTTGGAGAGCCCTGCCCCTCGGAGGCCAAAGCTACCGATGCCCGCAGCAGATCCCAGGTAAGGAAGGGGAGCACACAGGGCCACTCCGGGTTTACCCAGAGGGACTTTCCCGGGAGCCAGGCCCCCCCCTGAGCCTCCTCCTCCCACTCCCCAGGCACCTGTTTCCTGTCCTGACTGCTGCTGTTGGAGGTCCCATCGGGCCTGGATATGACACTCGCAGGCCTGGGGCCCAAGGGCAGTATTCTCAGGGGCAGTGTTCTCTCCTCTGTGCACCACCCACCAGTGTGGTGATTTTCAAACCCAGGGGAGCATATTAGAGGCCGTTAAGTCAAGAGGAGGAGTGGGGGGTGGGGGAGGGGGCTGCCTTTAACCGGATCATCCCCAGCAATATCGCAAACTTTTGTTTCCCAGGGAGTTAGACTGGAGCTCCAGGACCACCAGAGACAGTGAGTTAGGGAAGACAGATCTCTTCTTCTCCACCTGGCAACCCACGTGGCACCCAGCTCTGCCCCAGCACATCAGGCAGTCTTGGCAGTAACCGGGAGGGACAGTAGTCCAGAGAGGAGGCACAGAAGGAAATACTGGCAGGGCTCCCCACCTCTGTTTGCTGCCCGCCCCCTACCTCCCATCGCTCCACTCCCCAGCTGCCTCTGGCCTGAGGACTTTTATTTTTCATCCCGGGATAGAAAGAACAGGGGCCACACCCTTGCCTCTGTGGGCGGAACCTGGGAAGGGAGTTGGGGCAGAACAGGGCTGAAGCTGGAGGCCTCGGCTAGTTCCTGGCAGGCTGCCAGCCCTGCTGCTACCCAGACCAAGAGCAGCCTCGAGAGCCGGAGACTCCACTGTCTCTCAGGCACCGCCAAGCCTTAGGCTTCATCAAGGCCTCCTGTTGCTGGCTGGCTGGGCGGCCCCAGGCCTGGGGACCTGGGTGGAACATGGCTGCTGGACGGAGAAAGGGGAACGGGTGGGGAAGGGGAAGCTTGCCAGGGCTCTTGTGGATGGGCACAGAGCGGGGGCAGAGGAAACCAGGAAAACAGAGGGCTTGCTTAGCTTGACCCACCGTTGTCCACTTCCGAGGCTTCCTCAGGTCACGCTCAAAAGTCCCGTCCAGGCACGTCCATATTTGAATAGCTTAAGCAAAGCGCTTATCCTCTGGAGGCCTTAGTTTCCTGATCTTTGCCCCACGAAGAATTACCACCCCCACCCCTTGCCATCCACCTCACCTCTGGGAGGGGCCTTCAGGACCGGACAAGGTGAGATGGAGGGTGTCATACATGGGACAGTTATCAGGCACAGTTTATTCCCTTTCTTTCCCTCCAGCATTCCTAAGAGGGCAAGGGCCAAATGATTTATCCTCTTTTCACAGATGAGGACACTTAAGTCCAGAGAAAAGTCATGAAGTATGTTGACAGCCAGGATCTCCTAAACCAGTCCAGAGCCTGCGGTCTCCAAAATGAAAAGGCTCTTATGAACTCCAGGGAGGCTGTACCAGGCTCACCACTGACTGGAGACCCCTTCCTCTACACCAGCCCATAGCACAGGGTCAAGCCCAAGTCCCTCATCCACCGGACACCCACTCCAGCTTTTATACCCATGGGCTAGACACCCGAGGACACACCCTCCAAACTGTCCTAGGTCCCCCAGCACACTAGCAAGTACCTGGAATCCCAAAGGGAAAGCCAGTCAATATCACACATTCCCCAAAGCCACAGGGCCATTCCTAGTCCCCACCTCAAGGGAAGCTTATGGGGATGACAAGAACCAAAGTACGTGAGGCAGACAGACCTGAGCTTGAATCTTAGCTCTGCACTCATGTGTGAGCCAGGCAGGCAGTCACCCTGGGGAAACCTCCACCTTCCAACCGTGCACTGGGCTATCACAGCTCAGTGCAGGACCATGACGATGGGCAATGAGGGGTGCAAAACACCTGACATGTAGTAGGAGCTCAGTGAACAGTGGCTACTCTCCATCTGCCCAGGCCCTGGGGCTCCCCGAGTCTCCTTCGTTTCTCACCAGCCTGACTTCACAAGAGCCCCCTGGTCCCTATTTTCAGAGGCAAATACTGATTCGTCACCTACTGTCCCACAGGAAGCACCCAACTGGCCAGTACAGGGGATGAAATGGCAAGACTGTGCCCCGCCCTCCGGTGCCCACTAGCCTGCAAGCTCTCGTAGTCCCACCTGGAGCCATCATCCAGATCTCCTCCTGCCTCCACCCTTGCCGTCGGCCTCCCAGCTAACCCATCACCATGGCAGCCCTGATCGCAGAGAACTTCCGCTTCCTCTCTCTCTTCTTCAAGAGCAAGGATGTGATGATTTTCAACGGGCTGGTGGCACTGGGCACGGTGGGCAGCCAGGAGCTGTTCACCGTGGTGGCTTTCCACTGCCCTTGCTCACCGGCCCGGAACTACCTGTATGGGCTGGCAGCCATTGGGGTGCCTGCCCTGGCACTCTTCCTCATTGGCGTCATCCTCAACAACCACACCTGGAACCTGGTTGCTGAGTGCCAGTACCGGAGGACCAAGAACTGCTCGGCTGCCCCCAACTTCCTCCTCCTAAGCTCCATCGTGGGCCGCGCGGCCGTGGCCCCCGTCACCTGGTCTGTCATCTCCCTGCTGCGTGGTGAGGCCTACGTCTGTGCTCTCAGTGAGTTCGTGAACCCCCATTCACTCATGGTTGGAGAAAGGAGCTTCCCAGTAGCCCATGCCACAGAAATCCTGGCCAGGTTCCCATGCGGGGAGGGCCCTGCCAACCTGTCAGTCTTCCGGGAGGAGGTCAGCCGCAGACTCAAGTACGAGTCCCAGGTAAGACTGTACCAAGACAAGCTCCTCTTTTCTCCCCTACCTGATGGAGAGTGGGCAGGTAACAGCTCAGGGTTAACCCTGCAGTTAGTCCTCTGGGGCTGAGCTCTCCAGAAAATCACTAGATTATCAGCCTCAGGCATGAAAGCTGGGTATCCATGGGTTAGCGATTGGTGGGACAAGGGTCAACGCCATCCCAAATAAGAGAGTTTTAAACATTAAAGGAATTTTCTTCTTGCTCAGTCCGAGCCTGATACCTGTCACAAATTAAGCCCTTTGCTCCAGCTGGATTGAGCACAAACCGCTGCCGCCTTATGAAACCTTTGCTGTTGGCTGTGAGCTGGTGGTGGAGGATGGCTGGCTCAGGGGATGAGCATGTTCCTATCCCAGGAAAAGCCACTGCCTAGCAGAGTCAACCTCAGGCTTTGCCAACGGAAAAGGAGTCCCTTGAGACAGGAGGGGTGTCCAGTCAAGGAAGCAGCAGCTGCCACCACGATCCTAGCCTCAGCCTCAGCTTAGTTCTGAAGGAGAGGAATTGGTCAGGGAGAGGAGGCAAGGGCAGAGAGCTGGGCAGGAGCAGAAAAACAGCTAGTGTTAACTTAAAAGAAGCAGGGTGTGCGAAACAGGCAGAAAAGAGCAGTTTTCTTTTTTGGGGGGTCACACTGCACGGCATGTGGGATTTTAGTTCCCTGACCAGGGATTGAACCCGTGCAATGGAAATGCGGAGTCTTAACCACTGGACCGCCAGGGAAGACCTGAGCACAGATTTTCTAAAGGTACATAAGTAACACAAGTAGAAAAGCAGGGCTGGAGACAGCACCAAAAGAGATGGAAGATGGCAGGCAGAGAGAAAAGGTATTTGATGCTCAAATGCCCACAGATCTCTGTCCACGCTTAAATGGGGAAACAAAGATGACCTTGACTGTCCTAGTCCTCAATAGGCTCACGGCCACACGAGACAAGCACATGAGTGATTTCAAAGAGGCTAAGTCTAAACACAGAGAAGGTGTGAGCTCCAGGGAGTGAGGGCAAAGCGGAGGAATCAGTCAGAAGGGCCTGCTGCCCTTAGAGGAACAGAATCTGAGGCCAGAGAAATGACAGAGCCAGCTCTCAGGGGGTTATGCCTGGTTCCACCCAGCCCACACCCTCTGACCAGCTCCCGCCACTTCTTCCTAGGGCAGGTGGGGGTCCAGGCAGCTCCCTGCCCGCCCTC
>NW_011495018.1:27103002-27108071 GCF_000754665.1 Bison bison bison
CCCCTGCCCCTTCTCTGGCCAGCTCTTTGGGTGGCTGCTTATCGGTGTGGTGGCCATCCTGGTGTTCCTGACCAAATGCCTCAAGCACTACTGCTCACCACTCAGCTACCGCCAAGAGGCCTACTGGGCGCAGTACCGCGCCAACGAGGACCAGCTGTTCCAGCGCACGGCTGAGGTGCACTCGCGGGTGCTGGCTGCCAACAACGTGCGCCACTTCTTCGGCTTTGTGGCGCTCGACAAGGACGACGAGGAGCTGGTCGCGAAGTTCCCGGTGGAAGGCACACAGCCGCGGCTGCAGTGGAACGCCATCACCGGCGTCTACCTATACCGTGAGAACCAAGGCCTCCCACTCTACAGCCGCCTGCACAAGTGGGCCCAGGGTGTGGTGGGCAACGGCATGGCCCCGGACCATGTAGAGATGTCCCTGCTTCCCTCCTGAGGGTCCCGTTCCCACACTCTTGGCCAATGACGGTATTTGGTCCCAAACTGAACCCCACTGCCTGCTCACATCAGCATCACAGGGGACTTCTCTTCTTTGGCTGCGCATGGCTTGTGGGATCTTAGTTCTCTGACCCAGGGCTGAACCCTTGCCCTCTGCAATGAAGGTGCAGGGTCGCAACCACTGAATTCCCCAGAGATTTTTTTTTTAACCATAGCTTTTGGGGGAAACAGGCCAGGAGAGAAACGAACACAAAGTAAAACTGAGATATGGATGTGAGAGCTGGTAGACGATGTGGGCTCTGGCAGGAAGGCCCTCAGACCTGAAGTCCCCTTTCCTGTTGCCACTGCCACTTGGTCAACAGCTTTGGAGAAAAGACCCTTTCCCAGAACTGGTCCTTCATGAACTATGATGTGGAGGATGACCTCTGACTAGAGGGACCCAGTCCCACCTGGGTGGGAAGCCCTGGCCAGCAGAGTCAGGTGACGATGGAACTCACCAGCAGGCTCTGTGTGCAGAAGGCTATGCAGTTCATTTGTGGAACTGCACATGGACATCTGGCTCGCTGTGCACAGCTGGGAAGCAGCCGTCTGGCGTATGTCTCCAGCTTTATTTTATACGCATTTTTGATAAAGCTTTTCTTAGTATAAAGGACTAGCTTGTGTCTGAGTGACTGGATGGGTCATGTCACAGCACACTGGAGGTCATGATGCTGTGTGCTAAGTTGCTTCAGTTATGTCCGACTCTTTCCAACACCATGGACTGCAGCCCGCCAGGCTCCTCTGTCCATGGGGATTCTCCAAGCTAGAATACTGGAGTGGGTTAGCCTATCCCTTATGCAGGGGATCTTCTCGACCCAGGAATCAAACTGGGGTCTCCTGCATTGTAGGCGGATTCTTTACCAGCTGAGCTACTGGGGGGACAGGCCTAAATCCCAGACCTGGGGAGGGAAGAGGACAGAGACCCTGGGCAAGACTGAAATGGGTAGAAGGGAGGGCTGGGGGTCAGGGGAGGCAGAGGCAGGTGTTCCCACTTGCGGGAAGGCCCTGGGGCTGATGATCTCTTAACTGGGTTCAGTCATCTGATTTGATCTGGGAAACAGATGGAGCCTGGCCTTTCTCAGAGGGAAGCTCGGCTTAGACATCAGGAATCAGCAGACCCGGCCCCTGTGCTCAGCTGGACAGTCCAGCTCTCGTAACCCAGAGCTAACAAGCGAGAACCAGGCCAGCACTGCATGGCCTCCCTCCCATGCCTGCCATGCCTGAGCACCTCCGCCACTTCTCGGACCTCTGATGCACTCTCCCTTGTCCCTGTCCCGCTCTCTGGCATGGGACTCGGTCATCTCCCACAGAAAAGCTCCCCAGCTCTGAGGACATTTAAAGCTCTGCCCAAGGAAGCTTTTAATTCCCTTAAGACCAAGCCAAAAATGAACTGGCTTCAACTAGCTGGGTCTGGGCTGGCCTCTTAATTCAGGAAAACAGGATCCTTAGACAGTCTTTCTGGGAAATTTACAGGGAGGTGGGGGTGTAGCAGGCCCATCACATCCCTTCTCCCTCAGGTTCCAAGGAACAAGTCAGTCAATGCCCTCTGCCCTGCAAGCTCTCCTCAGGGGAGCAGCAGGGAGAGAGAGAATCTGTAGTCTCCTAAGGTCACACAGCACGTCAATCTAGGTCCTCACTGAGCCCGCACGTGCCAGGCCCTGTGGCAGCACATAACATCCATGCTCTCACTCAGTCCATAAAATCCTTCAAGCAGGATTTTTTAACCCCATTTCATAAACGAGTCACCCAGTTCAGAGAGGTTGGATAATCTGGCCCCACTGGCCCCGGGAGGAGACATTACCAGGTGGTTTGAGCTGATACCTGTCACCTTCCTCTCAGGCACTCAGGTCCCTGAATTCCCTTCTGGGCTCTGCCTCTCCTCCTGTCCAAGCCTCACAGCCTCCACCAAGGGGCACAAGGTACCACGGAGCTGAGGCAGAGGCAAGGTCCAGAGATCCCATAATCTACAAGGTTCGGCCTGCTCCCAGGACCCTGCTGATCACCCCACCCACACCCACAGTTGGACCAAGAGCCCGCCAGGGCCACAGTAGGATCCTGACTCCAGGGTTGTAGGGAGTCGGCCCTCCGTTCTGCTCCAGGGACCTCCCACAAAGGAGACTCTCAGGTTCCCTGGGGACCCAGAAGCCTGCTGCCTGCAAGCACTGAGCAGCCCCAGAAAAGGAAAAAGATGAAACAAATTGGTTCTTAAGACAAGCAAAAAGGAATTATAAGAAATCTCAAATTCCTTTTTATCTTGACGGGATTACCCCAAGGATGCTGCAGAAAAAGCAGCACTTAAATAGAGCCCTCAGGCAACAGTTCCTCAACTGCCCAGGCGCCTGAGGGTCCCGCAGTGTCCTGGAGCCAGCTGGCCCCTAGTCGTCCATCATGGAGCTCTTAGCCTCCACGTATTCCAGGGCCTTTGCCTTGACTGCCTGCACATCCTTCTCTGAGCCGTGTTGCTTCTCATAGTCCAGGTAGCGCTTGAAGAAGAATTTCATTCGCTTGGGGGCCAGGCTCAGGTGAATGACCCGCTCGAAGATGGCCCTGGGAGGGAGAGCAGATGGCGTTTGCCTCTTGGTCCCTAGCCACGTGATTCCTGGCTGACCTTCACTCACTGCTCTCAGGCTCTGGAGCACTCCCACTTCTACCTTTATTTTTATTCCTATTATAAACTGTCACGTCCGTGGACAGAGAGAACACCACCCCTGCTTTCCAGAGGAGCAGACTGAGATGCTACAGGGTGGAGTGCCCTGAAGGCACACGGGGAATCAGGACAGAGCTGATGGGACGGGACACCAGTAAGGTGTGGATCTGTGAGGACAGCTCTGCTTAAAACTCACCGAGAGGCGTGGGCGGGTACCAACTCTTTCTGGACCACAGTCCAGCCATCTCTAATCCTCCCTGTCTTGGGGGGATGCTGGTAGTGGTAGGTGAGACCATGCCTGTGAACACTCTCTACTATGAAAGCCAGGCTCAGCATTAATTATGAAGAAAACCCTGTCTCCTGACTCCCAGGCCTGGGGCCAGCCTACTTCCCAGCTGAGGTTTCATCCAGACCGGTGGCTGGCCCCCAAGGTAGAAAAAGAAATTGGAAATGTGAATGCCACAGAACCTGCTGTGTCATGTCAAAGCCATTTTCCAGACAGAGTTAGAGAACTGGGGTGCTGGGAGCTGGTGCGGGGCTAAAACTCCTGAGTGGTCAATGCCCGCCCCCTACCCCGCCACAGAGAATGAGGCCTCAGCCCATCCTCCCCTCTCACCGGGCTTCCTTCTGGCTGCCATGCTTGATGATCATGTCGATGTAAACCGACCAGACATCTGTGCGCTTCGGGTAGATGCTCAGTGTGCTCTCAAAAATGGCTCTGGCGCGTTCCGCATCCCCTAGCTGGAACTCAAGCTGCGCAAACTTGGCGATCACATCCACGTCTGCAGGGAGAGGACGGCTCAGGCATAGAAAGCAGAGAGACATCCTCATCACAACACATGACTCTACAGGCACAGAGTCTGATGCCTGATTTCCTGTCCTTGGGTCCCGAGACCCAGGTGATGACAAGAGGGATGCAGGGGCGGGTTGAGGGCTAAATACACAGATGGGCACTGCTCTATGACTCCCAAACAGCAGACATTCTACTCTCTGGGCCCAGAAGGTGGATGGGGGATGGGAGGTAGGTGTGGGGCAGGCAGGCACAGGCAAAGAATTGATGCTAATCCCTTTTTTGTTCCTCAACCTCTGGAGTTTAACATTTAAAATGCAACACGAGCACATGTTCAGGAGTACATAATCAACAGAGAGCAAGCTACGTACCTTCCAGAAGGCTTCCCTAAACCAGCCCTTGGATGAGAAGACCCCCATGCCCCTGCCCAGATTCTACTGTGCTCAGGATCTGTGTGGGTGGAAGGAATGAGCACTCACGCTCTTTCTTAGGCAGGCATTCGAGGGCTCGCTGCATCACACGGTGACTGGCCTCCGCCTTTCCCCTCCGTAGAAGGAAGGCGCCGTATTTGACCCAGACAGCTTTCTCCTGCCTGAAACGCTTCAGCATCCGGTTGTAGAGTTCGCCAGCTTCCTGTGGGAAGAATGATGTAAGCTGAGACAGTGGATGAGAGCAGAGGGGGCAACGACAGAGACAGATGGCTACGCTCGTGGGAAGCTAGCCCTGGGCTCAGGGGCTCCCTCAGTGTCCAGGCCCTGATCCACTATGTGAGGGGAAAGGGCAGGCACCCGGGATGACGAGAGCATGGGCTGGGGAGTCTCCCTCCTAATCCCATGCCGCGAGGAGGTCGAGACTAGAAGAGAGCGCGTGAGCACGATGAGGGCGAGGAGAGACGAAAGGGGCGACTGGGCTACATCGCCTCCCGTCTGTGACACCTCTATTGGTGGCTCAAGGGTGGGGGAAACGACTTCTCCCACCTGAAGACGAGCAAGCCTCGGGCAGGACTGGGCCCAGAGGCAGGGGTTTCCCCCTCTCCGAGACGTCCCCGCTGCCTCAGGGACTTCCAGGAGCTTGTCTCTGAGTGGCTGAGGCCCCTCTGGAAGCCGGCTGCCTGGCCCAGACCCCTACCTGGAATTTCTCTGACTTGGTGTA
>NW_011495018.1:27108171-27110550 GCF_000754665.1 Bison bison bison
GACTTGGTGTAAATGTCAGCCAGATGGAGAAAGACCTTCAGAGGCTCATTGTACTGCACGGCCCGCTCGAAGACCTTGGTCAGCGACTCCTGGGAGCCATACATGTTTTCTAGGTTCAGCAGGGCCACCCACACGTTCAGCTTCTCCTGCTCCTCTCTGGAGGGAGAAGAGTCAGCACATGAGTCCATCCTCTCAGCCCCATGAGCCCCCACTCCCAAGTAGGGGGCTAGAGCCACGGCCCCTCCCCAGGCTCCACCCATGTCCTCAGTCCCCAACCCCACAAGCCGGCACTGAGAGCCCCCATCTCCACGCAGCTCATGTAGAAGCAGGAACCCCGATCCATGGCTGCGGGGTCTGAGGCTCCCCTGATTTCTGCCTCCACTCCTGGGAAGGAAATCTACCAAATCTCAAACTGGCCTGAGGTCTGGGCTGGACGGGGCAGAACCTGTGGTCTGAATCTCCCCTCAAACTACGATAATGATGCACAGGAGCACCATCCCTGTTCACTAGCTTTTGGGAAACCTGCTAGAACCTCGGCCTGGAAGATGGTCACACCAGGATTTTCACCCAGGTATGTGGAGAGGCAAGTTTTTCCTCTTCTACTTTTTTCCAAGTGGGGCACCTGAAGTGTAGGGACTCATGGAAATGTGACCCTAGCTCTCTCAGTGAAGAGGACCATGAAATATAAATGAGCAGATCTATGTCACGACCGGCCTCTGAGAGAAAGCCTGTGAAGCCATGGTCCCTGGTGGCAGTCACCCCAACTGCCGCAGGCCTGTGGAGGAAACACGGCCCTCCCTGAGGAAAGACGGGGCCCAAAGCAGGACGGCGGGGCCGGGACCTGAAGGAGATGGTCTTGAGCGCCCTCTCGGCCACGGCCCGGGCCTTCTCGATCTCTGTGGCCTGCAGGTGGAAGGCCATGTACTGCAGCCACAGGAGGGAGCTGCTGGGCGAGCTCAGCACCAGTCGGTCGAAGTCCTCGGCCGACTCCGGCTGTCGCCCAGGATCCATCAGCGCCTCCTCGATGCGGGACAGCTCCTTCTCCGCCTTCTGCTTCTCCAGCTCCCTTTCCTTCTTGCTTTTCTTCTTCTGCTGTGGAAAGCAGAGCAGCAGGTGAGTCGTCTGCTCCTCAGACCCGGAGAGGTCTGCAGTGGAAGCCAGGAGCCTGCAGGGCAGTCTGCGGCTCGGCAATCACTCCCCGCCTGGGACAGCCCCACCCGCCAGAAGAGACACGGAGGCTAGGGCAGAGCATGGGAGCCCAAGGGTCCCTGCAAAAGAGGTGATGCCCTGGAAGATACGGCACCGTGGCTTGCTCTGGCTTCTCGTCCTCCTCGCTGTCCGAGCTCGCTCCGTGAGGTGGCAAGGCCGGGGTCAGGGTGTCCAGACCCACATCCCAAACGAAGCCGGAAGACAGCTGCAGCCGGGGCGCTTCTGCTGGCCTGGTCAGCTTCTCCTGAGCATCAAAGGCGCGCGTGAGGCCAGCACTGGGCCCAGCGGCCCCTGCTCCCCCACCCCTTCCCACTGGAGGAGGAGGGGCTCCCACCATGCCCAGAAACCTAGAGGTCTACACCAGGCTACACCCTGGTCCACTGGGGAAACTTACAGGAGTGACGAAAAGCTTTCTTTGTAAATAAGTAAACTTAAGTAATAATTTTTTAAGAGCTACATATGCATACACACATTAATGCTAGGACAGAGGTGTGCAGAACGCTCTGAGGGAGGCAGGGAAGCCCTTCCACACCGGTCCTCGGTGGTGTCCTCATTTCTCACTAGGAGACAGTCTCAGACAGGCTGAAAGCCTTTCTTTGCCGGCTCTCCCACCTCCTGACTAATTTAATTTAGCTCCACTTAATAAATGTGAATTAGAATTGACTCTTAAGCCCACTCAACAGTTAAGCAGGGGCCCTGTCCTTGGGACCTGATGACCAACTGAGGAAACTAGCCTCGCCACCTTTTCCTATTTTACAGAAAATGAAGACAAAAAAGGGGTGCTGATGACAGCCCAGTCCTCAGGCAGGACCCTCCTCCCGGAGCAGCCCTCCTCCCCAACCCCGCCACCCCTCACCTTGGGCAACATGCTCATCTCTTCTGCCTCTTCTCCTTCTCGGTAATACACTTCCACACCACTGTCGTCCTCTTCGGACAGGGCAGCTTTCTTCTGCTTCTTGTTCCCGATTTCCTTGGATGACAGGCAGGGACGATGCTGAGTCTCGCTTCTCTCCATGGCCCAGGGGGTGCTTGATCCCTGCCCTCCCAGCAGCACCCAGCACCCCACCCAAACTCAGCTGCTCTTAGTCCAAGAGGATGCGGCGAGGCAGCTGCTGGTGGCTTCTAGAAGGCTCGCCTTCCACGTGAGGGGAGGCCATCTTCCCGAGGGCC
>NW_011495018.1:27110650-27121556 GCF_000754665.1 Bison bison bison
ACCTGCTCACTGCTGGACTCAGGGTGGGGCCGCTTGCCCAGCTTCTTTGCCTGGGGCTTCTGGGGCTCTTTCTTATCCTTGCTGGGTGGCTGCGCCCCCTCTTGCCCCTTCCCAGTTCTCTTCTCTTTCTGTTTCTGCTTCTTCTTCTCCTTTGCTTTTCCCTCGTGGTTTCTCTCCGCGGCCTCCGTTTCCCTGCCCTCTTGCTTTGGAGGTGGCTGTCCCAGGGGGGCAGAAAGCACGTCCTGCTTTCCAGTGGCGTCGGGGAGGAGTGACAGCTCTACCAGGCTCTCCTGATGGTTCAGGCTACGACAGCACGGCAGGGAGAGTGGATGACGAGGACCACACAGTACAGCGGGTCCTGCCCCCACCTGCCCTGGAATCATTCAGTCAGCTTGGGAATGACCCACACATCGTACAACACTTGGCAGAAAAATACAGAGCGTGGCTGTGCTGCCCCTTCCTCCGGCCCCAGCTACAGGTGCTGTGCAAGGAAAAGTACACACCTGCTTTCAGGAGCTGAGGCAGAAGGCGCCAAACAAAGGGAGTTCATGGACCACATTTACCATTACCTAGGCCATGATGTTTAAAGTTTACCTCTCAATCTCCTCCCAGAGTTCCCAGAGAAAGGGGTAAGAGAGAGAGAAGGCACCTACCGTAGGACCTTGGCTGTGAGCAGCTTCCCCTCAGGGAGGTGTCTGTCATAAGGAGCGTTCTTGGACTGGTTGTGCTGGGAGATGTGTGGGTGTCGGGCCAAACCCGTAACTGAGGGGCCAAGGCTGACAGGAGAGAGACAAGCATTCCGTGGTTGTAAACATGGCAATGGAGTCCCAGCCAAGCTAGTGCCCGCACCTTTCCAGACACCCAAGTGGGACAAGGATTTACAACAGACACAAGGTTCTTGGCATTCAACTAAATAAAGAGGGCTTTGTAGACTGGAAAAATCATCCTGCATAACGAAGATATAATTGAAAGGTATTTTTCACCCCATATCAGAGCATCACACCACACAACTCAAAAGCTGCTAGAAAGACAGAAGACAATAAGAAAACATAGTAACAGCAGGGGAGGATGCAGCGTCTGGCACCGGCAGCTCACAGAACGCTTACAAATCGTGACATGCCATATTCCTTGTCCAAAACACCAAACAGAAGAATAATTTAAAACTTTTTTTAAAAGTATGAAAAGACTTGGAATTTAAAACACTGTGGGAACTCAAGAGTCTCCTTCCTTCACGTTCCTTCAGAGATGGTGACTGAGGGAGCAGCGGGGGCCAACCAGGAGAGGCTCCTGGAGGACACGGGGCTGGTCCACGTCCCCAGGCTCCACCTCACTCACCCTACGAGCACGCCGGACGGCTGGACGGACTTCACAAAGCCCCTCAAGAGCTGCCCTTCCTCAAGGTCCTCAATGGAGTTAATCTCTGGATCTGTTATTTTGCTTTTCGTCTCTGGGTTCGTCCTAAAGGAATAAAAAGGCTTACACACATACCTCTAATCCCTTTGCCCACCCTCACCCCTAACTCTCCCGTGATAATGTGCTCAGTCACTCAGTCATGTCAGACTCTGCCAGCCCATGGACTGTAGCCCGCCAGGCTCCTCTGTCCATGGAATCTCCCAGACAAGAATATTGGAGCCCCTTGCCATTTCCTGCTCCAGGGGATCTTCCCCACCCAGGGATCAGGCCCACATGTGCTGCATCTCCCTCACTGGTGGGAGGATTCTTCACCACCGCGCTACCTGGGAAGACCTCCTGTGGTAACAACTCTTTGTAAGAATGTGACTCTGGACCTGTCAGTAGGACATCGCCTGAAGAGCCCAGCCCCACCTTCTCCTGAAGTCCTGTCAGCTCTGGACAGCGCTAACAGTAACAGGGAGAGGATGGTCAAGCCAGAGGGAGGTCAAGCCTCATAAATGTCCATTTCAAACCATGACTTCAGGCCAAACCACTTGACGGCACTCGCCCCTGCTGTGTAACCCTGGGGGCTACATCACCTCCCTTCACCAGGACCACCAACAGGTAAGCCCAAGCCCCACTCTGGATGTCTGCACCTTTCCCTGGGAAACAAGAGCCTGAGCAGACAGGTTCTTCTACAGTTAGAATGTCCTCAGCTTTTCTGGATAAAAACAGGGCCAGGCATAAAGGAGGTGAGCGGTGAGGCAAGCTGGGAGGCCCAAAGCCCTGTCAGATCCACGCAGCCTCTCCTCAGTCCTCTGGGAGGTTCTTCCCCGATTCTTGTCCCGATGACACAGACACTCACCTGGATGATCTCAGCGACAAAGTCAATACAGGGGTCGCAGCGGACAGGACATAACACCTAGAACGGGAACAAAGGAGAAGGCAATGCAGACCCCAGCAGCTTGGGAGACGGGAGAGGGCCTCGGCTTCCTCTCACAAGGCTGAACAACAGGCGAGAGTGAGGGCTCTGCTCTTCAGCTTGCTGACCACCTGCTGAGGGACTCGGGACAAGGCCCTTCTCTGGGCCTCAGTCCATCAGGTAAAAGCAGCGCTACTTGCTCTTCTCACCCAAGAATGGTGATGGCAGGAGGAAACCAGAGGACACGCGAGCCCTCTGGAAGGCATGCAGAGCCACGTGGGGAACACGCAGGAGATGAGACCTGCCCCGTGTCACGAGTTTGGAGGGTTTGATCTCGTGGAGAGACTCACCCAGGGAACCGTGGCAGGGACGGCCCAGGACCACTGTGGATTCACAGTTCAGAGGTGGCCTCCCGAGTGAGACCTAAGCGGGGAAGGCTTCTGCGGGGAAAGTAGGGTTTACTCTTGCTAGGGGGCTTCCACACTCACATCACAGAAAATAGCAAGTAACCACCCAAAGTTACAGGGTAGAGAATCTTACCAGGAGGAAGGGTCTCAGCAACAATACAGCCCAAATCCTCCCACGATGGCATCTGTGTTTCCCACCAGGGCATCACAGCCCTTAATGCAGGGAAGGAGCTGAAGGGACTGTCTGCCTTTAGTTAACTTATAAGTTAACTTATAAGTCAAGGAACTACAACTGAACACTACTCATATGCTTAACTATAAGGTTATTTTAAAAATATATTTTGCTGAAAATAGAAAAATCACATCTGTATTTTGTAAGCCTAAAGAAAAGAAATGATTCTGGATTTCTCTGTGACATTCTTCTTCTCCTAGGCCCTGGGCATTTTTGTGCTGTTGAGCTCTGGCAAGTGGCTGAGAATGAAGGCAGGTGCTGGTGGCTGGGACACTCGAGATGGGAAAGAGCAATTACTGCTTTCCAGTCTCACCCTCCGGAAGGTGCCTACTCCATTGCTGGATAATTGTGTGTGACTGTCAGAAAAGTACATATTGTACCAAGCTGAAATATGCCTCTCCAATGCTAGTTTATTCAGGCTATAAAATGGTTTCAAAACTCTGTGCATCCAAAATAGCTAATAAAGCAACTTGACCAAGCAAAGCACAGAACAAATGTAAACAGCCAACAACCATGAAAAATGGCCAGTAAGAGAAATTCAAGTTAAATTAAGAGATCACTCTGGGCCTATTCAGTGGCAAAGATTAAAAATTAAGAATATCCAGTGTTAGATAAAATTAAGTCCCAGTGTCAAGACTTCCCTGGTGATCCAGTGGTTAAAACTCTGCACTCCCAATGCAGGGAACATGGTTTTGATCCCTAGTTGGGGAAATAAGATCCCACATGCCACACAGAAAAAATACCCAGTGTTGACAGAGGTGTGAAATATGAACAGACACATTAACTGTTAATAGAAATAAAATTCAGCACAGTCCTTTTGGAAGATACTCTGGCAAGATGTTTAACATTATTTAACCCATCAATTTTACTTCTAGAAATTTATTTCACACACATACTTGCACTAGTATCCAAACATATGTGCAAACATACTGACTTCAACATTACTGTCCATCAACAGAATTATTTACATAAACTGAGTTTAAAAAAACACAAAATGCAACTCAAAAAAAAATGATAAAAGTAAGGTAAAAGAACAAGGAAGTTTTCAAAATACTAGCATAGGAAAGAAAAAGTGCATGAGTCACTGCTATTAAGAAAAAGCAAGTTGCAGAACAGTATAGAAAATTAAATTCTACTATTACATAAGGGAAAATTATAACTACATATATTAGAGTCTTGAAAGAAATCAAAGCAAAAGTGATGGAGAAACAGAGGAGCAACAGCAATGTTCAGTTTCCATCTTATATGCTATTTTTTTTCTGGTACAAAACCACACACCTATAATTAAAAAAAATCAAAACCCCAAAAATCCCCACCAATCCCACAGATAGTGGGGAAAAGGAAAAGAATCCAGCCTACCTGACAATCTGCTGTGGGACGAAGTCTTCCAGGTGCGTCTCTGAGTAGGAGTCACTTACATGAAACATACTGACTCTTCCAACCCTCCCAAAGGGGAAGGAGACGGTCAGCCCCTCCTTGGGCGTCACCTTCACCACACGGCCCATGGCCACTTCCCCCTTTTTGAGTTTGTGAGGACCTGGCAGGACAATGAACCAGATTCAGGGAAAAAGAAGTGAGCCAAGAAAGAAGCTGAGACAGTAGCCAACCAGAGGCTGGCGGGAGGTGAAGGTGTCTGGGCTCAGGGTGTCTAGGATGAGTGGACCGGAATAATCACACAGACCCAGACCACTGTACCACGTGGTCAAGGATGCCAGGGCCGAGTGTTGGATGACCCTTTCTGAGAGACCTAAGAAAAACAACTGTAGGTAAAGGTGTCTCAGACACAGGCCACAGAGCAAAGCTCCTAGAGAAAAGCTGTTCCAAGGACACAGCCTCTGCACTAGACTTTCTGAGAATGCCAACATCCACGGCATCCTTCAACCTGAGCGATGACTAAGACCTTCTCCCAACCCTTTCCACCCCCTCCCTTCCTTGACCAGGTCCCATTTCATCACCACACCTATGAGTGAAAGACACAAGAAGGCCTTGGAGGACTCTGCTGGGCCAACCACGGTGGCCTTCAGGGCCTGGCCAATCTGGAACTTCTTATCTGGATGTTTCAGAACCTAGAAGGACAAAAAATTTCCTTTGATGTTTGAAGAAAGGCTGTCATTTATCTAAAACCACAGTACAGTAAGTATCCCCTATGGGACGGTTCCCTGTCCCCACTGTGAGCACACACCAAGGATTAAGTCGAGCTCAGGGAGCTGGGGTTTCCTCTCCAGGCATCTCAGGCACACTGACCTTGAAGCTAAGAGAAGTGAGCAACAGGGGAATTCTCCCTCGGATGTCTGGAGCAATCTCCACCTCGAGCCATTTCTTAACCATGTTGTACTAGGAGGGAAAAAAAACGAGGAGAAATGGAATGGGGCAGATACAAGCATCTCTTCTTTTCCTTTCACTAAAACAGACACTTCTAAAATCACACTGACAGGGCCCTAATTCTACATTTTCCCAAGTAACAGGAACTCACCCCCACGGCCCAATGCCCCTGCCCACCCTCTACTTCTCACAGGCTTTACTCAGTCTAGCTCAGAGTCCCCACCAGCACAGCAGAACACACATCCCTCCTGGTGCCTCGGCTGATCAGGAGGCAGAAAAGGCCTCAGAGGTAACGTCCTCAGAACCAGTCCCACTGACCTCGTAGCCGCCTCCAAGCTCAGTTGTGCACAGTGAGTTAGCAGCCTTCAGGGACTAACATCTCATTTCTAAATCAGTTTAGATTTTTTGACTGACACAGTGCTCTACCCTAAATATACACCCCAATTTCCAAGTCAACCCAGTAAAACATTTATCAAGCAGCCACTACACGCGGCATGATAGTGATAACCGCCAGGCCCTGCCTTCAGAGAGATTACAGTCTGCAAAAAGTTAAGTTGAATGAGTATGCAAATAACTAGAGCAGAAAGCAACACACAGGAGTATAATATGCTACAGCCTCTATAGGAGAACTAGTAAGAAGGGAAGGTTATCTGTGCTAGACCTTGAATTATAGGCAATGGGAAGAGACAGTACCCCAGTGTAGAAATAAAGAAGGGAAAAAAGAGGTTTTCAGCACGACCGGTACTCCAGATTCACGAGGTCAGATCATAAAGAGTCCTTTTTTTTGGCCACTTATGGATCTTAGCCCCCAACCAGGGATCAAACCCATACCCCTGGCAGTGGAAGTGAAAAGTCCTAAGCACTGGACCACCAGGGAATCCCTCTGAAGAACCTTCAATATTACTCTAAGGCATCTTGGGTTTATGAATACCTACAGACAAAAAGTAACTAAAGGCATCAAGCATCATGGACATAATTAGACAGATGCTCATGCAGGAAGACTCTGGCAACACTGAAGAGGAGTTATCCCTCAAGGTCAAGCCCAGACAGACCGTGACCTTCTCTCTGATATATTCTAACCAGTACAGTTCTCACTGATCTCTTCCCTTTACTCAACTACGATTCCACTTAGGGTGTGAACACATAATCTGACACCCAATTTACATATTGCTTTACACTGTTCCTGAGCTTTACGAAAGGCAAAAATCTAAAATCCAATACTTTATTTTCAATAAAATTTTTTATTTCTTGTATGTTCTGATAAAGCTTTATTTGTGGACACGGAAATGTGAATTTTACATTATTTAAAATAAAGTACTGGATTAAAATTCTAGCTCTATGATGTATTTTTCTGTCTATTTTGTACAAGAAATCTACAAATACATAGAACTGTGAGTTGCTTGCTGTTTGGAAGCCATAAATTTAGCTCCTTGAACAGACCACATGTCTTCTAGGAGCAGAGGGCTTTACTGTCTCCCACACATCAGCAAGGCAGCAAGCACAGAATCAAAGCCTAGTGCAAATGGTCATTGCCAGTTCCTTCCCCCTTTCTTCTATAAGAAAGACAGTACTGCATTGCAGGGCATGCACTTCTCACCTTCTTCAAGAAGCAAGTCACAGTCTGACCAGGCTGATACTGTTTAATCTTCTCCAAGGGGCTTACAGAGTGAGTGTTGAGAGTAGTATGGCCATCCTCCTTCAGCTCACTGTTTGCAGAAAGGCAATGGAAAGAGTAAACCAATCTCTATAAGCTTCTAGCTTGAGACCATCTCCCCCAACTGGCCTTGGATTAATTTTACTGGACTCCCCTAACACATACACACCAACCATGCACACCCCCATTTCCGTCCATAAACGGGAATGAATTTTCACAATACCTGCAGGAAAGTTAATCCTTTCCAACTCACTCACCTAGGTATGAACAAACTACAAAGTAGGTAGCCAACAATAATCTTCATAAGTGTAGAAAATGAAATGACTTTCCTTATTTCAATGCTTGAGCTACCGCTTTACTGTTTGCAGAACTGCTTTCACAGATGAATGTGACGACACTCTCATGTGTGACTCAAACAGGAAAGATATTGCTGCTGTTGCTAAGTCGCTTCAGTCGTGTCCGACTCTGTGCGACCCCATAGACGGCAGCCCACCAGGCTCCCCCGTCCCTGGGATTCTCCAGGCAAGAACACTGGAGTGGGTTGCCATTTCCTTCTCCAATGCATGAAAGTGAAAAGTGAAAGTAAAGTCACTCAGTCATGTCCAACTCTTAGCGACCCCGTGGACTGCAGCCCACCAGGCTCCTCTGTCCACGGGATTTTCAGGTAAGAGTACTGGAGTGGGGTGCCATTGCCTTCTCCAAAGAAAGATACTATTAAACTCATTTTATGCTACAGACCCAGGAACTCAAGTCAGAGCTTCTGACTCAAAAATTCAGGGCTCTGTCCTGTGCTACTCTGGCATTACCACTTTCTTGATTCTCTTTGTCTATGCAGAAAAGCAACGAGGAGATGTGGTCTGAAAATTATCAGTCTACAAATCACTTCAAAGGAAGCAAACAACTCCCACCGTTCCAACCTAGCCCAGCTTACCCATCCAAATTTCTAAAACAAAACAGAACTCGTCAATAACATGGTAAAAGTAACACTGGTAAAACTGTAACATATAATAGCCAAATACTGGTGAACATAAAAACCACAGGAAACTCACATACAAGTAAAGCTGAAATACAGATATCCTATGAACTTTGAGAACATGGTACTAAGTGAAATAAACCAGTCACAGAAGGACTATGCATGACTCCACTTTCATGAGGCATCTAAAGACATCAAACTCAAACTCAAAGAAACAGAAAGTAGAATGATGGTTGCAAGAGGCTGGGAGGTGAGCAGGAAATGAATGGGTATAGAGTTTTAGTTAATGCAAGACGAAAAAGTTTAGAGATCTGTTTACAACACGTGCATATAGCTAACAATATGCTAAGAGGGTAAATTTATGTTGTGTTTTCACCACAATAAAAAAAATTTGAAAAAAGATTAGAACACAGATAAATACAAAGAAAAGCCCATATGAAGACACTGGGAGGAGAGACCCATCTGCAAGCTGAGACAGGCCTCAGAAGCACAAACCCTACTGATACCTCTGTCTCAGACCAAAAGTCTCCAAAATCATGAGAAAATAGATGTCTGCTGTTTAAGCCAAAAGAAAAAAATTAAAAATAAAACACAAACACACATTACAAGTATGTGTTATCTTTTTTCTTTTTCCCAAATTATTTTAATTTACCTTTCTCTCAAAAAAAAAAAAAAAAGCAGCCATAACTACATTAATGCCAAGAGAAAACTCAGCGACTAGCAGGAATTCCCAAGACACACATAAAGACTCCTGAACCGTCTGCTCTCCTAACTGCAGCCCCTCCAAAGGAGTAATTAATTGATCAGGAAACATCTCATCTAGTTTGAGAGACCCTCACCCACCCTGAACTCTGCTCCAAGATATAGGACACTCTCTTTGTGCATGAGATCTCCATATCTAAGTGGGAATGAAAATACTGCATTTTGAAAATAAGCATTTGTCAAGTTAGTCAACACCATCGATTAAACAAATGTTTTCCCTCCTGACTTCAAGATGCATAATTTTAAACAAAGGCATTTGAGAAACACAGCAGTTATACCATTGTGTTTATACTATGCTTCTCAGAGGCGCTGATTAAAATAAAATAATTAACAATACAACACAGGTGCACGGAGGAGGTGCAAGATGTGCTCGAGTTTTGCCTGTCCACCTGTCTGTCTGTCACTGTAACTCTCCACCCCCATCTCCTCAATGCAATGCACTCGTTTCCTGGCTTGACCCACGCTGCCACAGCACTGTGAGCATCTGGTGCTCAGGGTCCAGAAGTATGTCCCTATCTCAGACACAAGCCCTCTCAGCACTGTTCCACTTCTCTTCTGATCCCTTTGGGATGCTGAGCAAACCTTAACCTCAGAAAGCTGTTTAAGCTGTCCTGTCCCTGCATGACATCCTAGGCACATAAGACTTACAGCCTGGATGGATGGGGGCCTGACTGCAGAAGCACTGGCAGTACTGTGGGTCTAACTTCACTCACGGATGGCCTGTCCAGTTACAAGAGGCTGGGTTTTGCTGTGTTTTTTTTTTTTTTTTTTTTTGATTGTGGGAAGCAGAAGCAGACAGGCCCACAGATCAACATGCTTAAGATTCTCTGAAAGAATGACCCCAGACAAACTGGATCCACCACTACACGGAACTACCAGTTCTACCAGTCTACTACCAGTTCTACTAGCGCACTCAGCATCCCTTGTGGAACATCCCTTTGCATAATCCACCAGAGTATGACCTAAAATTTTCAGTCAACAAGCAGTAGTCCACTCAAAGAACAAGTATTCTTGGCTACACGGTGTATGTTTAGGAATTAGTGAGTTCTAGAATACTAGGTTCAAATAGATTCCAGGGATTAGATCTGATAGACAGAGTGCCTGAAGAACTATGGACGGAGGTTCGTGACATTATACAGGAGGCAGTGATCAAGACCATCCCCAAGAAAAAGAAATGCAAAAAGGCAAATAGGTTGTCTGAGGAGGCCTTACAAAAAGCAGTGAAAAAAGAAGCGAAAGGCAAAGGAGAAAAGATACAACCATTTGAATGCAGAGTTCCAAATAACAAGGAGAGATAAGAAAGCCTTCCTCAGTGATGAATGCAAAGAAATAGAGGAAAGCAATAGAATGGGAAAGAAAAGAGATCTCTTCAAGAAAATTAGAGATACCAAGGGAACATTTCATGCAAAGATGAGTACATTAAAGGACAGAAATGGTATGGACCTAGTGGAAGCAGAAGATATTAAGAAGAGGTGGCAAGAATACACAGAAGCACTATAAAATATCTTCATGACCCAGATAACCATGATGGCATATGATCACTCACCTAGAGCCAGACATACTGGAATTCAAAGTCAAGTGGGCCTTAGGAAGCATCACTACGAACAAAGCTAGTGGAGGTGATGCAATTCCAGTTGAGCTATTTCAAATCCTAAAAGATGATGCTGTGAAAGTGCTGCACTCAATATGCCAGCAAATTTGGAAAACTCAGCAGTGGCCACAGGACTGGAAAAGGTCAGTTTTCATTCCACTCCCAAAGAAAGGCAATGCCAAAGAATGCTCAAACTACCACACAATTGTACTCATCTCACACACTAGTAAAGTAATGCTCAAAATTCTCCACGCCAGGTTTCAACAGTATGTGAACCATGAAATTCCAGATGTTCAAGCTGTTTTTAGAAAAGGCAGAGGAACCAGAGATCAAATTGCCAACATCTGCTGGATCATGGAAAAAGCAAGAGAGTTCCAGAAAAACATTTATTTCTGCTTTATTGACTATGCCAAAGCCTTTGACTGTGTGGATCACAACAAACTGTGGAAAATTCTTAAAAGAGATGAGAATACCAGACCACTTTATCTGCCTCCTGAGAAATCTGTATGAAGGTCAAGAAGCAACAGTTAGAACTGGACATGGAACAACTGACTGGTTCCAAATCAGGAAAGGAGTATGTCAAGGCTGTATACTGTCACCCTGCTTATTTAACTTATATTAGAGTACATCATGAGAAATGCTGGACTGGAT
>NW_011495018.1:27121656-27142928 GCF_000754665.1 Bison bison bison
AATCAAGATTGCCAGAAGAAATATCAATAATCTCAGATATGCAGATGACACCACCCTTATGGCAGAAAGCGAAGAAGAACTAAAGAGCCTCTTGAAAGTGAGAGTGAAAAAGTTGGCTTAAAACTCAAAATTCAAAAAAAAAACAACCCTCAACATTCAGAAAACTAAGATCATGGCATCAAGTCCCATCATTCCACAGCAAATAGATGAGGAAATAGTGACAGACTTTATTTTTTTGGGCCCCTAAATCACTGCAGATGGTGATTGCAGCCATGAAATTAAAAGATGCTTGCTCCTTGGAAGAAAAGCTATGACCAACCTAGACAGCATATTAAAAAGCAGATACATTACTTAGCCAAAGGTCAAGGCTATGGTTTTTCCAGTAGTCATGTATGGATGTAAGAGCTGGACTATAAAGAAAGCTGAGCACCGAAGAATTGATGCTTTTGAAGAATTGATGCTTGAGAGTCCCTTGGACTCCAAGGAGATCCAACCAGTCCATCCTAAAGGAAATCAGTTCTGAATACTCATTGGAAGGACTGATGCTGAAGCTGAAATTCCAATACTTTGGCCACCTGATGTGAAGAACTGCCTCATCTGAAAAGACTCTGATGCTGGGAATGATTGGAGGCTGGAGGAAAAGGGGACAACAGAGGATGAGGTGGTTGGATAGCATCACCAACTCAATGGACATGAGTTTTTTAGTAAGCTCCGGGAGTTGGTAATGGACAGTGAAGCCTGGCGTTCTGCAGTCCATGGGGTCGCAAAGAGTTGGACACGACTGAATGACTGAACTGAACTGAGAATACTAGGTTGAGAGCAAAAATGTTTCTTTTTGTCAAAGGTCAACAGACAGACTTGGAATCAGCCTTTAAATTGATACTTAAACTCTGAATACAGCTTTCACATTGATTTTCATATAATCTCTCTAATTTAGCTATACTGAGAAACCAGACAAATCTCTCTTCTGAAGACAAAAAAGACAACCTGGACAGAGAGAGGCAAAATAAGTCACAACACTGGCTGAATTAAGACTAAGAATTCAGGTTCCTGACTCCAAAGCCTATGCTCTTTCTACGGAACCACTGGAGCTCCCCTCACCTTGGCCGAACACTCAACTCTGGGATGGTTCGAATAAATCTGGGATGACTTATTGGGAGAAACCTGGAAAAGAAATAAAGTCAGATCAATTCTCTTATTCTCTGTCACACTATAATCTGGAGATCAGAATTTTTAACTTCACACCTAACCGAGCTTAAAAAAACCACCTATTCCACCGGCACACCGCCCCCTGGTAACATCAGGCTTGAGGGTTTCCATTCTCAATGTCTGAGTCAACGTTCAGAAATTAGCTCATCTGATCTTTTGGGATTATCATATTAAAGCCTGAAATGAATTTTCCTTACAGACAATATACTCCAACTCTTTCATTCTAAATGAGGCCTAGAGAGAATAAATGATTTACTGAAGTTCCCACAGGTACTGAAATTAATATGCAAATTATTGGCTAGCCTTAGAATTCTTCTTTGGTTTTCTTATAGCAAGGACTTCTGCAGCAATAACATAACTGTGACTCGATTTAAAGTAAATGAATACAATTAAGGTATGTACTGGGGAGTGGATTATAGTAACTGCTGATATATACCGAGCAATAACTATGTGTCAGACAGCCCAGCAGGCACACTCGGGGCCAGTGTCCTTTTCCAGTCGTCGCGATGGCCCTACAAGGTAGTCACTACTTTACAAATTAGGAAAACAAACTGAGAGCCAAGGAACTGTTTAACTCGTGGTCGTGTAATTTTAAGTGGCAAATCTGGAATTCAACCCAGATCTGACTTTAAATGAATGCTCTTAACCACTACCTTATACACCATTAAAAAACAGAGAGAGACAAAGGGACTCTTTGGTGAATACTTTGGTGAACTCAAAGAAAATCTGACATATGCACGATTTTTGGAACCTGCCCCAGTTCCCATCCCTTCTCCCACAATTACAACAAGCTCTCCTCAAAGCCAGACCCTCTGCATAAATAAAAACAAAGCTGAAAAAAAAAAGCCAGCCCCTCGCCCTAAGCTTCCATACTTGAAGGTCTTCATGTCTCTCCCGCCAATCACTCGGGCAGTGACTTTCTTCCCAACTTTCAGCTTGGCAGTAGGAGACGTGCCCACTGGAACATCATCTAGAATGTGGGAGGCATGGATGCAGCCAATGATGCCGTCTTCCAGGGTCACAACCACATGGGTAGGCTTAATGGACTTGACAGTCCCCGTGACCATGTCCCCAATGGACAGGGTGTGCTTCTTTACAGTCCCTACGACCAGGGCCGGATCCACTTCCTCGTCCTCGTCGACTGTCTCTGAGTCCTTCCGGGTCTGTCTCATGGTCCTCTTCGCAGCTGGCCCCTCAACGGCTAAAAGGAGACCGGTCACTCCTGGTTCTGTGGTCTGGAGGGTTAGGGAGACGCCTTGCCCCACTTGCAACTTCTCTGAGTCAAAGCGGAAGGTGTCGTTCAGGTGAGAGGTCAGGGAGAAAGCGGCGAGGTGGCCAGTTTCTACCAAGGAGGCGACAGCAAAGGACTCCTCCAAGTGCTGCACAATGGCCTGGAGGTCACTGCCTTTCTTCAGCTGGAAAACAGAAAACCACCATCCCTGCTTCTTACAGAGCACAAGGACTCATTCCTCACCCACTGGGCAGGGTGTGACTGAGGAAGCCCTCTGAGTCCCGGGGACCCAAGGCTCACGTGAGCTGGAGCAAACTAGCCTCCACTCCCTGGACCCAGTTTCCCCTCCTGTATTCTGAGGCTGTCGACATGATCACACTCAAGGAACTATGTCAGGATCGCCTGGAGTTAGCTTCTGTTTTGAATTCAGATTCCTAGTCCTATCCTACAACTGGCGAAAGCAGAACTTTACAGGTGACTCTGATGTACAGCCAGGTGACCGCTAACTGTGCTCCAGCTTTAACACAACACTGTGGTTCCTGCTCTCCTAGTCCTGCAGCTCTCCACCCAATGTTTTCACTCAGCCAACAAGAGAGTCACTACCGACAGCTTCCTGTGTACGAGGATGTAGCCTATCCTTCCCCATCATCCAACCTGTGCTCACGCCTTTACACGAGAGCCAGCTTCACTCAGATGATAAAATGGAAATGGGGCCTACTAGAAAGCTTGTATGCATGCATACTAAGTTGCTTCAGTCGTGTCCGACTCTTTGCGACCCTCTGACAGTAGCCCACCAGGCTCCTCTGTCCATGGAGATGCTCCAGGCAAGAACGCAGAAGAGGGTTGCCGCACCCTCCTCCAGGGGATCTTCCCGACCCAGGGATGGAACCTGCATCTCTTATGTCTCCTGCATTGGCAGGGAGGGTCTTTACCACTAGTGCCACCTGGGAAGCCCTGTTAGAAAGCTTAGTGAGGGGTTAATACTGTTTGCTACTTCTCTTTGTGTCTCAAAGTCTCAAAATTAGAAGCAACTAGAGGTTAAGGATTACATCTATATAATCCTCTGTAACATACCCTACGCAATGAGAAGCTTAATAAGTACTTCAGAAAATGATGAAATATATGTGCCATCTGGAGAGAAAATGAGAAAGCTCTCATTTTGAGAGCTTTCTTGAAGCTATTCTTTGCCCACACAAAGTGGACAGAGTGGGTGCAGATGAACAGCCTGGAGTCAGACTACCCACAGACATGCTCTGTTTGGTTCACATGATGTTTAAAAAAGAGTTTCTAACATTTCCCACACCTATTTCAAGAAAAAAAAAATTAAATTCTGGCTTCTCTTAAAATTCAATGCCTTAGCAACACTAGCGCAGATGCTCTCGCGTGGCACCAAGCTGACAGTGGCCTCCACTCCTCTGCATGGACCCCTCAGTCCGTCAGTCCTACAGTCGCCACCTTGCCTGCTGCTCTCCTCTACGACACCAGCTGGGCCCTAATCAGGATGACCTCGTGATTCATCCCGCCTGAACTAGAGTGGACGTCACTGTACTGATGAGCACACCAGGGCAATTCCTGGGCTCTCCCATGGTTGTGACCTGTGATGTCACCGCCAGGGCCTGGGTTCAATCGCCGGTCAGGGAACTAAGATCTGGCAAGCCACACAGCTTAGTCAAAAAAACAAAAACAAAAAAACCAAGCACACCAGACGATAGGTACACCTGGGAATGACCCAAACAAATCCAGGCACATAGTTACCCTGTGTACAAGCATCTGCAGAGCATGTGGGGTTGAAGGGGTGGAGGTGCCTCTGAAATCATGGCAATGAAGTCCACAATCGACAAGCTTACCTTTTTAGCTTTTCTATTCACCAAATCGTGGCAGAGGGAAACATGTACTTCCAACTTCAACATATCAACGTTTAAGATCACAGCCTTCTTTTTCTGCCCAGGCTCCAGCTCCTGCCCTGCAGTGCAGAACCACACACAATGTGATCACCCTCCTGGAGCCGGGCAGCGGGGAAGAAGACAGCATCTCCCCAACCACCCTGCAGCCCTTAGGCACAAAACAGAAGAGGACCTATGTCCTGGGTCTATACGGGTTAGGGAAGCCTAGGGTTGAGTTCCCATAATTCAAGTGTGTCATTTTACACAACCTGATAAATAAAAAATCTAGATTCACGCAAATACAACAATAAAAGGATTCACACCTAACCCTCCGTTAGTATTGCGGCTGTCTTCGTTTGCATTTACACAAGATAAGCATGCCAAAAACTTCCATTGAATCAGCTCATTTAGTCTGTGTATTTGGAAATTCTGTACCCAGCAGAGGAATGGGCAAAGGGTTCCCCTACCAACCCAGACAGGTGAGAGAGATGCACTCACCTGCCCGATGATACTTGCTGGCTCTCAGGACCAGGCCGGGCACGGGGCCCTCACTGAACAGCACAGAACCATCTTCCAACACCTCCTGCACCTCCAGGTCAAGGGCCATCCCCGGGGTCATCTCAGCCAAAGTCTGGATCAACACAGAGTCTGACAGAAATCCAAAGGAAACAGGGATTAACAAGATGAAACAACACTCACCATTCTTTTCCCTTTGGAAATATGCTGCCATACGGAGGACATTTCCAACACTGCATTGGAAACACTGTGAAGGTAAAACCACTCTTGGTGAAAATGTCTGATGTCCATGAACACTCCCATCACAGGCAGAGACCTATGACCCCTGCGAATCCCTCCTGGCCATAATCCATGGAAATAGCCAATCAATGTCAGGAACACAGGCTTTGTCTTGGCTTTGGAATTTTCATCCTTTCTGTTTGGAAGCTACCCTTTCAAGCTTCTCATTCCCAAATCCCATCAGGGTTCCAACAATTCTACACAACTTCAACATTTAGGAGGATCAGACTAACACCCCCACAAAGTCCTCCAGCAGGTCCCTGGTTCCATTTTATCAGTCACCACACGTGATGAATAAAGGAACAAAAAGTGAAGGGGTGAATGGACTCATACAAATGCAAACCCGAGGCCACAGAACTCAGGGGAATCTGGATTCTGGACTGGGAGGGAGCATAGCAACTCCTGGGCTAACAGTGATGATCTTTTATTGGAATCTGGGTGGCAGTTAAACAGGGGTGTTCACTTTATAAACATTTATTGAGCAGTACCCTAACAGATTTGTGCCCTTTTCAGAGGTCCTACTCCCATTTTTAAAAGTTTAGCCTTGTTTTTTTAAATATCGGGGGAGCCAAACAACTCATTGGAACAGACAGGCCTAATGGAGGCTGCACACGCTCCACCCTGGCCCTCATCGTCTGCCCTATTGCCCCCACCTCGGTTGCTCATGAGGCTCCGGACGCCCTGCCGCTCCTCCAGGCACTGGCTCAGGAGGAGGAGGCTGGTTGTGGCCAGGTCCCCCAGGGTGCAGTCCGACAGCCGCAGCGACAGCAGCATCCGCTGCTTCTCCTCGTCCACATTGGTCACCTTTGCAACCACTGTCTGCCCCTCGACAAAGTGGTCACTTGTGGAGGTCACAAACTTGTCACTCAAGATCTAAAGGGAAGAATCATGCACAAAATGAAGAAAGGAAAGGAAGCCTCTATTAGAACAACCCCCTTAAAACACCCAGAAAGAAGTGTGTGAGGCAGTAGGTGTACCCCAACAAAGTACCTCCAGTTCTGAGTACAGCTGTATTCCCCTTCCATAAATACACAGGAGGCGCCCTGGCTGCCAACCCAGCCTTCTAACGCCACCCAGCTAAGAAGGCCCAGAGCAACTCTCTGCCCCTCACTATGCATGCTTCTGGGGCCCTCCCCTCTGCTCCCATCTTTAAAATTGTTTTGGCAGGAGATACAAATGAGACCTGCCCAGGCAAGACATGAGGGAAACACACTGAGGAAAGGGACGAGAGATTTATGAACAGTCTGTGGCAGAAATGAGTGATGAGCCCTTTGCTCTCCACCATCTTACACGGGCTTTGATAAGACTCCCTCGCCCTCTGATCTCAGTGTATGCAGTAGCCTAAGTGATCCTGTGGGATCTCTAGGATCCTCTTCAGTTGCAAAAGATGGCCATCCAATGACCTTCCCAATGCCATAGCATGAAGTGGAAAGTTACCCCTTCCTCCAGGACACAGCCCTGAGCCAGGACACACAACGGGCAAGAGGATTGCAGATGGAATCTCAGCTCCACTCCTTCTCACCCAGCACCTTTATGTGATGCCCCTGAGAGTGTTTCAAGAGAATATAGAGTATCCTGCTCTTCCCCACCAGCCCTCCCGGTCTGTGACCCTGTTGTCTCCCCTCAAAGGCCCTTGTGCAGGAATCTGAACTTACAGCTTTGGGGGCCAGTCCACTAAGACCTGAGGGGAACTGGACGAACACACCGTAGTCCTTGATGTTCTTCACAAAACCAATAAGCAGCATTCCGGGATGGATTTCTGAGAAGCTCTTGGGATTCTGGCCACCCTCTACTGCGGAGACCAAGGCTGGCTTCCTGCAAAGGAGCTAGTGGACTTCATCAAGGAATGTTCCAAAAAGGGCAGACGCACTGTCCACCTCTCCCGTCTCCTTTCTCCACTCTACCACAGTGATTCTCTGAGTGTGCAGATGAACAGCCACCACATCACCTGGAACCTGAGGCAAACCCTTACACACCAGACCTGCTGAATCAGACGGGGTGGGGGCAGGGGGGACAGCAGGCTCTGTTGGACCAAAACCCTCCAGGTGACTCTGACACACACTGCAGTCTGGGGATCACTGTTTCATTCCTTTTCTTATCAACTTATCTCTAGACACCAGAGGGGACCGGAAGGGAATGGCTCATCCCTGTGGCTTGGCAGCTGGATCAGCCATGACACCACCTCTCTTGCCTCCATCTTATACCAACCAACCCTATTTCACCTTCTCTGTCCATCTTCATTCTGAGGAGATTTCATTTTACATTCTGTGAGAAAGAAGGCAGGGTCTTCCTTCTAAGCTGTCACACTAAGACCAAAAGGAATATTCTGAGACCCGTATCTCAGCAGGGGAGAGGGGGAGGGAAGAAAAGAGACAGCGGGTACTTACCAACTGTTCCAGCTCGGGGACAAGCACTAAGCGCCCTGAGAAGGCTGGACGTGCTACTGGGGGTGTCCCGCCGGGCCCGGCATGCCATGCGGCCCCTCCCCAACACCCTGGACTCCCACTCTGCACTGACCACTAGCATCTGCGAGCAGTACCTCGGTCTTGCTCTAATTACCACCAGGGAAACAGAGGCAAAGTGCAGGCTTGCCCCGGGTGTGGTTCGATGGATGGGCGTACCTCTCACGGCAGAACCGACTTCTTCCCGTGAGTTTCCAACTAAGAGCAGAGCCTGACCTGGAGGTCCCCTGTGCACCCCCCAGAGGCACAGCACTCCCCCACCTCCACTTCTGGGGCCCCCACAGCCCGGTAAAGGATACAACCCGCTCCTCACTCACGCTCAGACACAGGACCCGGTGCAGGGTGTCGCCTGTCTGGAGCCAGTGATACAACAGTGGGCCGTTGGTGACGTGGTCCGACAGATGGGCCGTGGGGAGGAAGCCGGGAATGTTGTGGGGCAGGACAGCCACCTTCAGCCCGTCTTTGGTCTTCTCTAAAACCTTCACATCCACCAACTACCCGGGGAGGAGAAAGACAAAAATACAGTACTTATCTTGACAAGAGAGCAGCCTGTATGGGGCAGGTGGAGATGAGAGGCATCAAATTCCAGCACCAGGGACGACTGAGAAGTCGAGATCAGAGAAGCAGCTTTCTCCCATTCCTACCCCATGCTCCCAAAGACCCGGCAGGCACGCACACCGCACACACAGCAGGACCCATCTGCTGCCCACGTCCCTCCTCTCCCAAGTCCCTCCAATGGGTCCCAAGGGAAAGACAGACTTGCACGCTGGCCCTAGGGCCCACAGAGGAGAAGGGCAGCAGCACACTGAGGACAAGCTGCTCGGCAGCAGCATTTTCCTTTCCTGACCGCTTCCCTGTGCTCTGACACACGCCCAGCACTGTAGGTAGCTCCTCTGAGCTTCCCCTCCAGGGGTTCCAGGACCCAGTGTCAGTGGCACCCTGTTCTCTGCTTCTGTAACTAAACCAATTTGTCTGGAGAAGTCAGGTACCTGCCCAGCGCTAACGGCTTTCTTTTTCTTCTGACTCTGTCCTTCACACTCTTGCTTCGGATCACTCAACAGCCTGAAGGACAAGAGCATCCTCTCCTTGGACGGCTCACAGTTCAGCACCACGACCTTCACCACCTAGTGAGAAACCACACCTGCTCGGCCCTGGAAAGAGGTACCCCCGCACCAGCGCCACACAGGCCTTGGGAGACCCCCAAGACTCTGGATCAGATCAGAAGGCAGTGAAAACAAACGTACTGAGAGTCACACAGAATCCCCCCGAATCAGCCTTCTGGGTGGAAAACAGACATGGATGAATTTGGGGTATAACTCCAAGTTTAAGAAAATTTTTGAGTCTGCTGCAGATTCACTACATTTAGGACAGTGCCCCCTTGTGGTGACAGCGGCCTCAGACCAACTGCTGATGTGAGGGACTCAGGTGTATTGTGGTGAAGACTAGCACCCTCCGGGTTGAGGGCCTAGGGTCCATGAGCTTTACCAGCTCCCAGTGAGCCCTCTGTTCCATTCCACCTCCACTTAGCTGGCTCAGGCCCATTACCCACACGCTCTCTTCCAGATCCCTTAAAAGGCAGCTCTCCTACTCCTTCAAATCTGTGTTCCCAGGGTCATCGAGGAGAGGAGCCTGTCCAGGGGAAGGGTTACCTGGCCCGTGTAAAAGACACTCTCTGGGTCAGGGACGTACTCGGCACTGAGCTCGTGCCTGGGCACCAGTCCCTGAACGTCATTGTAGAACTTCACGATGCAGCCGTAGTCCTTGACCCGGAGGATAAAGCCGTGTGTCTGCAGACCAGGCTTGGCATCATCATAGCAGGTAATGGCAGGAAGTTTGGACTCAACCAGGGTTTTCTTCAGGGTCATCATGAGCTTCTTGGCTTTAGGGTCACAAAGCAAAACCTAGGGACAGGATACTGGCTGTCACCAAGTCATCCATTATTGAGGGAGCCACTACAAGAGGGAGTGTCTGCCACCCCTTGAGCCCGAGGGCCATGTGCTGTTCTGTGCTTAGTCGCTCAGTCATGTCTGACTCTTTGCAACCTTATGGACTGTAGCCCACCAGGCTCCTCCGTCCATGGGGATTCTCCAGGCAAGAATACAGGAATGGATTGCCATGCCCTTCTCCAGGGGATCTTCTCAACCCAAGGATGAAACCCAGGTCTCCTGCATTGCAGGAAGATTCTTATTCTTTACCATTTGAGCCACCAGGGAAGCCCAAGAATACTGCCATCTCTAGGGGAACTTCCTGACTCAGGAATTGAACTGGAGTCTCCTGTTTTGCAGGCAGATTGTTTACCAGCCAAGCTATCTAGGAAGCCCTGACCTGGGCCATGGTCAGTCCCTAAAAACCCACTATCTCCTTCTCTCCGAGAAATCTCAACTGTAGATCCTCCCTGCTTCTTGCTGGATGATAACCCAGGGAGCATTCATCTCTATTTCAAATGTGTCTCCTCCTGTAAGGGATCCCTGGGCCTAGAGCAACATTCATTACGCCATCACACCTCCAAGGAGGCCTGTGTCGGTTACTCCTACTTGGCCTCCACTCCCTTTCTCTCCTGGACCACTGCATCTTGTCTAACAGAATGAATGACTGAATCTGTTCACCCCCTCAGTCCTCAGTATTGCTGTGTGTTCACCCCCTCAATACAGCTGTGTACTAACTATAAACTATGATTGAGAGACCCAACCACCTCTCATTCCTCAGAAGGTCATCTCCTTGAGGGCAGAGAAATTCCTTTAACTTCCTGACCCCACTACTGTAAAATTTTATACCAATGGCTAACCAATATCTTTGTTGACCCAATAACGAAATTACATGAAAATAAGAAAACCTAACACTTGAGTTTGCACACACCAGGCCCTAAGCACTGTGTATTATCATATTTACTCTTTACAACTCTGTGCGGCTTCTCTCAGGACCCACGTCTATGTTGTGAAACACTCAAGTTTGGACAGCTTTGTTTGGGCTATTTCTGTACCTGACACACCCCCTGATCTTCCTAAACCTTCCAAATCCTACTGATCCTTTCCAGTTCAAGCCCCACCTCTGCCAGAGATCTAGAGAGAAGACATTACTATCATTTAGAGCTCAACTTGAAAAGTGGTTCTGCCATGTATTAGCTGTATGACTCTGGGCAAGACCCTTGACATTCCTAGCCTTTCATTTCGCCACCTGCAAAGAGGAGGAAAACAGCACTTGCTTCTTATGGCCATTTTAAGGATGAAATGAAATGTTATGATGTGCCGAGCTCAGTAACTGGCACAGAATACATGTTACATGGTAGCTGCTATTGATCATCACTGATTCTCAATGATGCTTGCTGCCCCAGCCTACCCTCATCTCCCCATTCTGAGATGTGACCTCAGCATACAGCCTGCACCAAGCCACGTGGCCTGCACTCTTCAGGAATGGATATTTTAACTCTCAATTATACCATACAATTATCAAAGGCAGGGACCCATTTCTCTCTTCCCAGTGCCAGGCACAGCACTGCAGACATTATGTGGTCACTTTGTGGAAAAAGGCAGAACTTCACCTGCGAAGCACTGCTCTCTTCCTATCTGGCCAACCCCACCAGCAACCCTTCAGGAGGCTCACCCGGCACTTGACCTCATCCCCAACGTGGTATTTCTTCTCCGGATTCTTTATAAGGATGTCCGCCAGGTGCATGGTAGGTACCAGGCCCCTGATCTGCTTGCCCATCTTCACCACCATTCCGTGTGGCTTTATGGTCAGCACTTTGCCCTAAGAATCCAAGGAAAAGATGCCATGATGCCTCAAGAATGTCTTTCCTACAATTCTTAACAACAAAGCATCTCACACCTCTCCTGTTATTCCAGATCTCATAGGGGCCAAGCACGTGCCCCACACTAGGCTGGATGCAGTAAGAGTTTATTTATGAAACTTTCACACCTTTTTGGGTGAGCATCTTTCTGTCTGTCTTACCAGTTCCATCTCCAATGGAGAGGACTATGTCTGCTAAGGAATGAACTCTACATAAAGTGGAGCTGCTCCACTGGGGCTAAGTGGCTAGACAGGAAAGGCAACTGGAACTGACTCCTTACTAATATCCCAGGTGGCTAAATTACCAAAGAACTAACTTTTGACCTGGTCTAACAAACACCATCAATTCCCAAGACTGATGATCTACTGCCTCTGTGTAGTGGCATGGTGCTAGCAAGACTTTACCGTGAAATTAATTTCAAGTCACCCAAGAGAAGGAAAAGAAATCCTAGTTAGCAGGCAGAGGGAAGGAGCAAGCCTTTAAATGTGTTCATCTAAGGACTAATGAGCTGCCAGTTAACCTGTGAACTAAAGACTGTCTGAAGGTGGGAGAGCGTCTAATTATATGCTTGAGGTCTTACCTTAACCAAAGCCCCAGGTTTGATGTCATGATACCAAAGGAACTGAGCTTCAATAATAGACCTAGAACAAACGGCAAATACAAGATTAAATACATTAGGGCAGAGGCTGCCTAAAACTCAGGGCTACCAAAATCACACTGGCAGGAAAAGAAACCCTCACCAAGGACAGGCAACGCCGTGAGCACGCACCACAGCCGCACACCTCCATACCCCACAGGTGAGCGACAGACTTACGTCCGCAGAGAGAGCAAGGCCAGTTCATCCATTTGGCTGTAGTCGATGATTCTACACTTGTGAGTGTTCCCTGGCTTGAAGGCCTCAGGTTTGAAAGTTTTCTTAGAATTGGAGAGATGGTTGCGCTACAGAGTACCAAGTGATTAAGGACAAGTCAGAGGCAACAGATCTGAGACAACCAGACATTAAATCAGATGTGCAAATGACTCAGAACATTTATCACCTACCATAAAAACAGCACTCTAATTACCTGTTAAAATAATTGCTCTAACTAAAAAACTATTTTTTTACTACCACAGAGTCTCAATGAAGTTAGAGAAGAGTCTAGATCATGGGTCAATAAATCACAGCTCACAATGAAATGCCTATTTTTGTGAGTAAAAGTTTGCCTGGAACATAGCCATGCCCTTTCATTCACATACTGTCCTTGTTGCTTTCAGGCTACAACAAAGATGAGTAATCAGGACAGAATCCATGTGGTACATGAGTTTAAAATATTTACTATCTGGCCCTTTAAAACACCTTCGCCAAGCCCTGGTGTAGATCCCAACTCATATTTGTTCCTATCATCAATTTGGTATCAATTAAGGCAAGCCAATTTCAAGGTACTCTAATATAACAAACAGACCTTATTCAAGTCCTTATTAACTGTCTGCCACGTTTAGGGAAATTCAAAAATAGGAAACTAATACTCAGGGATGAAGGAAGCAAAAAGAACCCATGTCCCCGAAGTCCTTCTGGTGATGAGAACCTGATGAAACAAAGAGACTCCTTACCCGAGCATAGGCCAGAGTACCATCCTTCAGCTTAAAGGTGGCCCCGGCACTGCCAAAAAAGCCCTGGACGGGCACGTCATCCAGCACAGCTCCTAGCTGCTGGCACAAGAGCCGGGTGAGTGGGCGCCCGGGCTGCAGGAAGACAGGGCGCAGGCTCAGCCGCACAGCTCTGGTCCGAGGATGCACGCAGAGGACACAGGCCCGTACCTAGACAAGGGACACAGTGAGGATAAGGCACACTGGAGACAAGACACCCAGAGCTGACTTCCAGGGGTTCAGACGCTCCCTGTGCTGACCAAGTTACAGGTGGAAGTACTAAAATCAGCGTGTACAATCAAACAGCATGTGGAAAATTCACACAGAACACCGCAGAGGAACTACGTCTGACTGAATCAACGCTTATGCAAGGGCAGGAACGTAGGTATCATGGGTATCAGGGTCCCCTCCACACCATGAGCCTAATAATGCATACGCAACAGGAGCCATGCACTGGCGTCACTGTATCCAGAAGCTCATCTGAAACAGCAGAAACAGCCTGCTCTGATCACAAGGTCATAGCATGTAAAATGTCTCAACTCTGTACACAAGTGTGACTTAAGGAGAAAAAAAGTCACTAGAAAGAGATTCACCAAAAAATCAGTAATGTTATCACCAGGTGCTGGGGAAATCTACTTTAAGAAAAAAAACAACAGAAACAAAAAACTGACAAGGTCTCTACAGCTTCCATTAGCACGAGTTACTGGTAAAAAATAAATAAATCACTTTGGAATTGTTAATAAAAAAACGGGTAGAATATATTGGAATTTTCTTCCCAAATATCCACAACCATTGAATATTTAGATCAGGGAAGAAAAATCTCTTAGATTTAACCACTAACACTTGACTGCATAACCAGATAGCATTTTAACCAGGTGTACCACAGCACTTTCATATTCATATTCATTTCATAGAGCACTTTCATATTTTGAATACAAATGTATATATTAAACATACATTTTGTTCTCCTATGTTAACACTTTCTTAGAAGACTTTAAATTATAAAAGCAAAAGTTTCACTACCAAGAGAGAAAAAGAATCAGAGTCTATGAAACAAAAATTACAAGGTGCTTTCTTCTTCACAGGCTCCTATTCTAATCTCAATCCCCAGAAATAATCACTGCCTATTTCCTATGGTCCTTCTGAGACACCTTTCATCTCCTCGCCACCCCTAACACGCACACACATGAGTCCCAGGACCTGCCATAGCAGCCGTGACACTGGCTGCTACACAAGTGAAATCAAGAAAAGATAAGTGCAACATTTCTTACTTGCTGATTTGAGAAATACGTTCCGGCTTTCTTAGGATCCAGGTGCATGAAGTCAACCAGGCCACTGAAGAACGAGAGGAATTTAAGTGTAAGGCCAAGTGGAGTCACCTAGAAATAAACAGAACCAATTGTGAAAAAACATCTCTCTGAAAGAATCAGGGATGAGAGAAACTGTTCATACTAAACATTCAAGGCCATATAACTTCCCCCCCTCCCCCCACAACCCTCATCATCTTTCTTCCCATAAAATCAAGGGGCAGCGCAACCCCTGGCACTGGCTCTTCCTATACTCAGTAAGCTCACCCACCACCACTACATCCCCCAGCCTGAGAGGATTCTCCACTCTCAGGATTTCCCAAAGGGACGGAAGGCACTTTACACAAAGATCCTTGAGGAACCGCCAGCCTGACAACTTGGACAAGTTGTTGCTAACTTGGTGATGTGCTCAGGTTAACATGGGAAAACCCACATGCGTGCAAGAGGGAGATACCACGAGCAATTTGCCCACCAGAGGCTCGCAAAGGAAGTAGGGCGACAAGGCCCTCAAAAGAGCACTGAGGTAGGGAAACTAAGTCAGATCCCCAGGTCCTATAGGGTTCACCCTTCTCCCATCTCCATAGAAAGTAGGAGAGTTATTCTCTTGGAAACTGTATCAGGTTCAAAACACAGGAATAGTGCACAAACCATGAAAATGTGAACTAAGAAAAATCCTGAATATCGTATAGATACAGATATGAAGACATCCAGCCCCTTTCTGCCATCCAGCTCTTAGGCAGCCAGGCTTATATCCTCAGATCCTTTCTAGAGAAATCTAACATGCCAGAGAAGATTTCTAACAGTGACACCTGGAGGTTTCTTAAAGACGATCCGCTACCTCCTGCCCCTGACAGGGAAGTCGGCCAGTCAGCAAGTCCACCCAAGCTCACAGACTGCCCAGCAGTTTTCTAGAGCCTCTCTCATAAGATGGCAGTCAAAACAAAAACTCAACAGAGGATGGGAGGATTCAGTTGAGAGACTCTCCCTAAAGTAGGATGCAAACGCATGCATGTACCAAAACACAGAGTAAAAAGTAAGAAAATCAGAACTGATTCATTAAGTCCAACATCATACTCATAGTTCCAGAAAAAGAAAACACTTTAAAATATCTGATAAGGGGCATATATCTAGAATATACAAGGAATTGTTTTTTACCATATCAATAAAAAAAAATGAACAAAGGACTTCTGATTCAATATTTCTCCAAAAAATTTATAAATGGCCAATTCGTAACATGAAAAGATGCTCAACATCACTAATCATTAGAGAAATGCGTATCAAAATAACAAAATACCATTTCACACCCACCCCTTCTAGGAGAGCCATAATAAAAAGAAGAATAAGTGTTAATGAGAATATGAAGAGAAACTAGCATGCTTAAATTGCTGGTGAGGATGTAGAACACTGCAGCCACTTTGGCTGTTCCTCAAAAAGTTAAATACAAAGTTACCATATGACCCAGCAAGTCCATTCCTAGAAATGAAAACATGTGTCCCCACAAAAACCTGTACACAAATTTCACAGCAGCATTACTCCTAAGAGCCAAAAGTGGAAACATCTCAAATGTCCACCAACTTCATATGATGGAGTATTATTCAGTCATAAAAATAAAAACCCTCAATGAGCTTTGCTGGTAGACAGCATTCATGTGCGTGCATGTGTGCTAAGTCACTTTGGTCGTGTCCGACTCTTTGCGGCCCCGTGGACTGTAGCCCACCAAGCTCCTCTGTCCATGGGACTTCCCAGGCAAGCATACTGGAGTGGGTTGCCATGCCCCCACCCCCCTCCAGGAGATCTTCCTGACCCAGGGACCAAACCCACATCTCTTAAATCTCCTGCATTGGCAGGCAGGATCTTTAGCACTAGCACCACCTGAGAAGCCCTCACAGCATTCACATGTGTTGTCATAACCTGCTGCCAGAGGAATTAAATGCACACCTGTGACTCCACTAGAAGAGGATTCTCAGAGGCTTATGGCTGGCTTCTTTCAGACTTCACTCCATGGGCCTTTTCTCTTTGCTGATTTTGCTTTGCCTCCTTTCACTGCAGTGGATCACAGCCGTGAGGACCACTACATGGTGAGTCCATGAGTCTCCCTGGGGAATCATCAAACCTGGCAGCGGTCTTGAGAATTTCAAGACACATTAAGTCAAGATTAACCTCCAGTGTGCTTTTAGGGGACTTTCCTGGTGGCTCAGATGGTGAAGAATCCACCTGCAATGCAGGAGACCTGGGCTCAATCTCTGGGTCAGGAAGGTCCCCGGGAAAAGAGAATCGCTACCCACTCCAGTATTCTTGCCTGGAGAATTCCACGGACAGAGGAGCCTGGTGGGCTACAGTCCATGAGGCTGCAAAGAGTCGGACACAACTGAGCAACTTAGCATGAATGCTTGTGCTTTTTTGAGGATGTTTCTGGAGAATGTGACACATTAAAACAAGTGAGTAAACCAAAAAAGAGAAATATATGGAATCAAGGAAGTTTCTATCTAATACAGAAGAGTGGGGAAGGATCCAGAATGATAAAGACCAGAAGCCTCTGGACATCAGCTATGGAGCAGCTTTACAAACCAACCAGACTGGAGCCAGATGACAGTAGAAGGACTCCAGATGGGACGAAAAATAACAAAGATTATTTTAAAGGGTTTGAAAATATAGAAAATAATGAGGGAAAAATAACTACAGGATGTTATGAAGAAACAATGATAGGAAGAGAATTCAGCAAATGAGAGAAACAAAACTGATCATCAACTCCAGGGTTGAGGGAGGAAATGGTTCAAGAAACAAATTATATTACCTAGTTCAGCAAGTAAACAATATTTATGTGGTCATAATAATTTAAATACTGAATAATGATTTAGTCAAAAGTTGGGAGAAGGGAGGAACAAGAGAGCTGAAATTTCATCTACCTTGATAAAGGGTTAAAACTCAGTGCCTCAAAGTGATAAACCATGAGATCTAGCAGAAGAGTATTACTTAGAAATACAGAGGTAAACTTCAAAAGATAAGCTAAAAGAATTAAAGATGGAGGTTCAACGGGGTGAGAGTTCTTCATTAGAAGCCTTTTAGTATTAATACCATTTAGTCTTTAGATCAGCACTCTCCACAGCACATACGTAACTCAAGTCACATATGTCATTTTCAGTTTCCTAGCAGTCACACTGTAAAAACTACAAAGAAAGAGGTGAGATTTGTTTTAATAGTTTATTTAACCCAATACAAAATATTACATTGGGCAAAATATTATCATTTCAACATGTGATACTGCCTATATTTCAAGTACTAATGGCCACATGGGACCAGGGGCTACCCCACTGGACAGCAGAATTTTAGACTGTGTGCACATTCTACTTTAATACAAATTATTTTTATTTTAGAAAATAGTAGTAACAATGAATGGCTTACCTTCTGTACCTGCGCTTTGACCACCAGTCCTGGTAGCAAACTATTGAGAGTCCAACTCTGCTCCTCAGTAGCAATGGCAGCAGAAACTTCTGAGTGACCAATAGACAGAGTGACAACTCCTCTACTGCCCTTCACCTCCTCGATGAGGCAGTTCAGGTACTGCCCCACCTTCAGTTTAGCACCTGCAAGAGCAGCCCCCCAAAAGGGAAAAACATCTACTATGAGAAGAATTTTAACTCAAGTGACACCTTAAAGGTCCGTGGCCCACTTGTCCAGTTACCATGCAGTACTCCTCCCATATTCCCAATTTTCAAGAAACCATCTTCAAAAATGGGAGTGAAATGACTCTAACTGATCCAGAATCAACTACCACACAAAAAAATACAAAAACCTCAACAACGCAAGAGAGTGCTGGTTCAGAGTCCCTGTTTCAGAATCTTCTACGTGGGAAAAAGTGAAACTGGCCCATCAGATTTTAGTGAGCCTGGCACTCCACTCTTACTGAGACGGTGCCAGTTAAATATAATTCCCACACATACCACCTCACAACCGTGTACTTCTCCTTTTTCTTCCCCTCACCTTTGTTCTTCTGCCGAATGTACTCCTGGGCTTTCTGCACTGGCAGAAAAGCTCTGGCCCCACTAACACCAATGTCTACTAGGTAGCCATGGTCTTCCAGGCTGGACACAGTGCCCGTGAGCAGCTGGAGGAAGAGAAAGCAATCCCAAAAGTTCGAAAGTCAAAGGTCATAGGACACATAACCATATTCACTACCAAACACGCCAAACATGACTGTTCCTACCATTGGTCTCAACAAATCATCCCAGAATCCCAAGCATCCTCCCACTTTTAAATTTAAACCTCAATTGCTCCAGCACAGGAATACAGCCAATATTTGACAGTGATATGCAAGCCTTTCATGTCATATACATGAAAGGGGTGCAGCGCTGGCACCCCCAGTGCCAAGAGAACTGAGAATCCAGAACCACCCTTCTAGCTGCCATCATGTCTTCTCTAAGCACCTCCAACACCCCCCTCACTTCACCAAAAAGTCTTGCCAACCTCCTTTACATTTCACTGGAAGCACTGTGGCATTCAAATCTGGCTCTAATAATCACTAGCTATTTGGTCTTTGGTCACTTCAGTCACTTCAGAACCTTTTTCAGTCTATTTTCTCAAACGTACAAGAGTGATACCTATTGGCCTCACAAGTAGCTATGAAAATGTCTTCAGAGAAAGTGTCTAAAACAGCAACTGTCAAACAGCCGCCTCTCGGTACTTGTCGATTTCCTACAACTTACTTACGGTTTGTTCCCCATTCTACTCAACGTTCAGGGCTTGACCCAAACTTCACTGCTTCTAACCAAATGTTCCAAGACCATGCTGATCTTCCTCTTAAGTGAGTACAGTTTATATAAGTGTGTTTTACACCTACTCAACTTGGAGGTGCTGAGCAGGGATTCACATCTCCTGAACCGCCACTGGACTGGGAGATTCAGTAGTGGAGTATCCATTAATATGGCTGACAGACTAATTGCTCTGTCTATCCTGTCTCTTGCTCTCAGACAGCAGCCCCCAAGCTTTCCCCACAAATTTCAGTGGCTTTTGAAAATGACTTCATCTGTGAAGAAGTCTTGGTAAAGAAGGCACTTCAAGAACTTTCTCACCCTTGCTAAGGTTCCTTGGAGGCATCTTTTTTTTTCCCTACCAGCAAATGTGGGGCTGGCTTTCCCTTTCTCCCATCCAGAATGATGTGACTAGGTTCAAGTCTTCAACTTCCATTAAGTACACAAAGCACCCTGGAGATCTTCCCCCAGGAAAAGACACACCCCCATGTGTAACAGTTAAGCTGAAAGTGAAGGGTAGTCTAGACACCCCCAGAAGGCAGGACACGGAGAAGGCATGTTGCCTGCTCCCCCTCCCTCACCCCAGACACGTACCATGCCAGGTTTCAGGGTCTCAGCACTCAGCACTCTGTTGACATTTTTGGGGTTCAGAGATAGCATGACATTCTTTTTGCTCCCCTTTGTGGTATCCAGACTGCTCACCACACATCTCACCAGCATTCCAGGTGAGAAGAGCTCAGGCAAGCCGACCAGGTCCTGCATAATACAAGTGAGAAAAATCTGATACATACCTTTCCCCTAAACTGAGAATTCACTGCCCAACCCTGATTCTATGGTTTCTCATCCTCAGATTCCCAGAGCCCAAAAGGCGGACGACGAGAGTAACTGCTCACCCACAAAGGCATTGGTTTGTGGCCATGTCAGTCTTGGATTACAGGTAAGGTCTCCAAACATCTCCACGCAACAAGCAGATGTAAAATGACTTGTCAAAAGAATCTTCTACAATTACTGGACTTCCTCATTTACTTTCTCATCTTCCGCTTACTCAACTTTCTGCAATCTGTGTTCCACGCCCTCACTCCATACTTGATCTCCCAACAAAATCTCCAATGACCTCCACGTGGCTAGATCCAACAGCCCACTTTGCAGTCCTTCTCTCACATGGCCTTAACAAGGCATTTTTACTCTGGTGCTGCTTCCTTCCTGAAACATTTCCTCCTGGCTTCTGACCTTTCCGTCATTGGTTTTTTCCCTCTGCCTCTCTGGTCCCACCTTCTTCTAACAGCAACTCTCCTTTTATTCAGCAACTAAAATACAGTGCTGACTCCTGGTTCAGTCTTTCAGTCTCTTCTCCCTCTGTGTGCTCCCTATAAGCAACTTCTTCCTCCTCCACAGCTTCAACCACCACCTACCTACACAGAGAAATCTCCCTGAGCTCCAGAATCACCTATTTACTGGTCATCTCAATTGTACCTCAAACTCAACACAACCAAAAATCATGATCATCTCTCCCAATCCTGGTACCCTTTCAGGGCTTCTTATCTCAAGATGGCCTGGCCAACTGTTAACCATGCTCAATAGAAATCTAGGACTCATTTCTGACATGTCTCTTGGCCTTGCCACCCATATAGAATCCATCACTAGGCACCGACTTTACCTCCTCAGCCCTCAGTAAATCCATCAGTCTCAAAGCCTGGACTATAACAGCAGCCTCTGAACTAGTCCTAAGCAACTACTCATGCTGCTTTGATTCATTCTGTCTTCTGTCTACATATCACCCACCTCAATAAGAGCATTTCAAGGGCTTCCAATTGATTACAGAAAAACCAATCCTGAACATGGTCTGGTCTCAACCCAGCCCTCTAGCCCTATCTCACACCACTCTCCCTGCTCTCTGTTCTAGTCACACCAGCCGTCTTCTGCTACAAACCGGGCTCCTTCTGCCTGAACTCCCTTCCTTCCTTCTCCAGCCTACCCTCATCCTTCACATTCAGCTCAGGTATCCCTTCCTCAGGCAAGTCTTCTAGGTTCCCTGGCCTAAGTGAAAGTCCCCTTATTTAAAAAATCAAAGAAATTTAAAAATAAATTCTCTAGATAAACTCTCTTGGTATCTTGTACCTTTCCTTCTTAGCACTTAGCAAAGCTGTCATCTTACATCTTATTCCAGTTACAGATTTCATCCAGGTTTCCCTTACCTGCAGGGATTCTTCTTGCGCCACCTGCT
>NW_011495018.1:27143028-27143235 GCF_000754665.1 Bison bison bison
AGCTTTTCAGTGTAAGCATCACAAATTTCAGTCACTTGCACATACCCTTGGAGGCCGTTGGGGAGACTAATCACCAGTTCCAGTTCATTTACCTCTTTCACACAACCCAAAATCCGCATCCCCTCACACAAGGACTAGAAGAGAAAGAGTGAATTATGTACAGCAGGGAAGAGAACAATGAATAGGGAGGTAGGGAGGTGGGGAGGT
>NW_011495018.1:27143335-27167023 GCF_000754665.1 Bison bison bison
GGGAGGTGGGGTGGGGGTGGGGGAATCTGGCCTCTAGTCCTAACTCTAACATTAAAAAAAGCTACAAGAGAGACATACGTGTATATATTATATACTCATCATATTTCTGACTGAGCACCATGAAAGGCTGAAATGATACCACTGTGTTTACAGCATGAGGGTGTTGGAGGGCACTCTCACCTTTTCCTTTATTCCAAGCAACCCAAACTCAAATGCCTGGGAGGTAACAAGATGCAGAACACAGGCCAGGGGAGACTATGGAAGTCCGGCATGCGTGTGCCAGGTCTAAAGGGCACAAACACTATTCAGCAATGTGTGGCTACAAATATGAGGGAGTGCATACTTGTATTATCAGCACTTTCAAGGTTCTATAAGAAGCCAGAAATCACTTTCTTAATGTAAAATTTTTAAGTTTTCTAATGTTGGCACCAACTTTTTTTTAAGTAGCACATAGGACGAACAAAATACTTCTGCAGGCTGGAAGTATCTTTCCCTTCACTATCTACATCCGTGTGTATCTTTCCCTTCACTATCATTTGGCTTTTTCTTTTTTATAACTAAAGTATCAGAGTTACCTAAAAATTTAAGGGACATAAAAAGACTGCTTCACCTCTCTGAGATAAGTTTCCACATCTGTGAAATGAAAGGGTAGAATCAGAATGACTGTTAAGGGTATTGCCAATTCTAACCTATGAATTTACTAAAACACAAGTTCCACGAGAGCATCAGCAGGATGAGGGACTTGGCCGCTAAAAAGAAAAACAACACACGATCTATGATCACAGGCACTGACAAAACTGGAATAGAGACATAAGATATATATACATGTATATATACGAAAAAAAAGAAGGGAAAAAGGGAAGAGTTTGTTCAAAACCAAACGCTGACAAACCTCCACATTAAGGATTTCAAACTTCTCTCTGACAAATTTGCTGCTTTGTCTGGTTTCAACTTTCAACTTTTTTGTTTTTGCTGGCCCTTTCTGGATCTTTTTCCTTTTGGTAGATTCCTCTTCAGTAGAAATCTAAAGCGGGGGAGGGAGGAGGAGAAGATCCAAAAAAATAAAAAGCAGTTTATCCGGCCTTTCCCTTCAATATCAGTTCATCTGTCACCCTGTCTTGTCACCCTTCTACTCCACCCCACTCCCAACTGTTCTTTAATTCCTGCCTCGTGGCCAGTCTCCCATTCTGACACCAATTCTCCCTGTGACGAAAATCTGAGCTCTCTTCTAAAAGACTCTTCCCTTCTGTGTTCTTCCTCCCTTGACAGGGATGGACACGGGGGTTCCCCATTGGGAGAAGCAATTTGGAACAGTGCATGAAAATAAAAAAGGTGGAGTCACAAAGATCTCCACCATAACAAGCTGTGTGGTTTCAGCTAAATTACATAATCTTTCTGGGCCTCAGTTTCCCACCATGGAATGGTGATCTCTGCTTCACAATACAGTTGGAAGGATTACATAAAATAGACCTAATCACACAATTGAATGTTAGTTCTGCTCCCTCTAGCATTTGGAGTACAACCTACTTTAGGTGAAGATTTCAAATTCTAATGCAAATCATGATCATTTTACATAGCCTCATTCAAACCTTATTCAAACTGTTTTCTCTCCATCCTTAATCAACATGGTAAGTTCCTGAGAATGAGAAACAGGGAATTCCCTGGCAGTCCAGTGGTTAGGACTCTGCGCTTTCACTACCAATGGTGCAGATTCGATTCCTGGTCAGAAAACTAAAATCCCACAGGCCTCCTGATGTGGCCAAAAACAGAAAGAACGGCACTGAAAGCTTATACAATAAATGCCACTCATGCTTCAAAAGATATAGCCTTGTGGTGGGATGGACTCTCTAACAAGTTAAATGTGTAAAAGTAGACTTCAACAAGAATCCAATCTGGAAAACCACACATTCTCAGACAAGGCTCATTCTCCATAAGGACACTAGAGAGAAAGTGTTCTGCGAGTCTTCCCAAAAAAGCACCCCACTTACATCAAATAAGTTGTCTTGTTCAACTGACTGCTGGAAAGCTTTCTCTGATTTGTGGGTCTTTCTTGTACCCCCACGGGGGAAGCTTTCTTCCATGGCTGCCATGTTTGAGTGTCCTAAAAACAATGCAAAAAGTTGGTAATATGTACTTCAGTGTCAAGGTTGTGATCGATGGGCAAGAGACAGAGCCTTCTAGCACCAGTGTGCTAGACAGCATTCAGGCCTAAGAAATGGATGGTTTGATGCCAGGCAACAGATAATCCATAATTCATCTTTCCAAAGGTCTTTGCTTCAAAACCACACGTCCACATATTTTTCTCCAGTAAGTTAATACTTTCAATGGAGCATCATTAAACAGCTTCAGTTAAGTCACGGATACTCAAATGACTACATAACCCCTTATCTTCAAAGAATGCGCACACTTCTAAGATAAAACAATTCTGCAAATAATCTAAAATACAGATCAGGTTATAAACTATCAACAAGAAGGTAGAAAATAATGAGGCTTCAGCAAAGGAGGAAGGCTTCCTTAAAAAGATGCCTTTGAGCTGCATGTTAAAAGATGAACAGGATTTTGACAGGTGGAACAGGAAAAGCAGAATGAACCTGAGAAAAAGCATGGAGACAGGAAAAGCCAATTATTTTGAGCAGCAATATGTCTGTCAAACTGCTCCTCCTGGCAATGCAGGGGACATCATTTTGATCCCTGGGTCCAAGAAGATTCCACATACCATGAACAACTAAGCCTATGCATTACAGCTACTGAAGCCGCAGCACCCCAGAGCCTGTTCTCCACAACAAGAGGAGCCACGGCAATGAGAAGCCTGTGTACTGCAACCAGAGAAGCCCTTGCTCGCCACAACTAGAGAAAGCCTGCAGAAACAAAGACTCAGTGCAGCCAAATAAATAATACATAATTTTAAAAATATTTAAAACTGCTCACAAGCTGCTCATCTTTCTTTGAAGAACTGTTCAACTAGATTACAAGGTGAATAAAGCCTAATAATTGGAATTAAATTTTAAAAGACAGGTTGAGCCCTCTGTGTCAGATCTTTCATTGGGTGTGAGTAAATTAACTTTTACTTGGGCAAGTTAGACCCTTAAGAAAAGGAAAAGACAGAACAGTAACCAAAACAAATATATACTGCAGGCTATAGACTGGACAAGGAGACAGGACTGAAGCTTCGAAGGTAAACCGAGTGCGTGCTAAGCCGCTTTGCTTCTGTCCGACTCTTCGCGACCCTACAGACTGTAGCCCGCTACCCTCCTCGGCTCATGGGATTCCCAGGCAAGAATACTGGAATGGGTTACCATTTCTTCCTTCGGGGGATTCTTCCCAACCCAGGGATCGAACCTGCCTCTCTTATGTTTCCTGCATTGGCAGGCGGGTTCTTTACCGTTAGCGCCACAAGGAGATAGAACTGAAGGAAGGTACACAACGGGTAGGATTCAACTGCAGTACAATAGAGAAATAACGAGAACCAGAACTAGGTTTAAGTGAGAACAGGAGGAGGGGTTGGTTCCGAGAGACGCTTGGAAATAGGAATCTAAAAAGGCTTGAGACTGTGGAAGAGGTGAGGACCTAGAGGGAGCCTAGGAAGGAGTATTTCGTAAAAGAAAAAAAAAAAAGGACAAAGCAATGCGGTCAAGTTTACTAGGAATTTGACCCTTAATCTTACTTCACAAAAGGGGAAACTGAAACTTCAAAGAGTAAAGCGACCCTGCGATAAAGGGATCTGAGCTACTTCCTAGGAACATAACCTGACATTACAGGGACCACGCCAGCAGAGCCGGCTTCAGAGGTGGAATGCGGTGGCCTAACCACTCACCCGGCACTGCGGGTTCATGGCAGGGATCCAAAGCAGCTAGTCCTGGGACAGACCTGGAAGCCACGAAGTTTCCACCCTTGTTGCTTTTGCCCCCACTCACCAGCCCCAGGACACCAGCACTTCTACTTCAGAGGCCGCGCCACTGTAATCACACACGCGGAGACTGGTACACCCGCAGCCTAACGCTGCTCTTCCGGAAGCGTGGGCGGGCTCAATGCCCTATTTCCGTAACTATACTGGATCCAGTTCAACAGGGAGGGGGAGGAGATGTAGAGACAGGAAACGGAAGGGCGGGGCTTAGACAGGTAGCCAATCGACGCAGAGGGCCGAACCCTTTAGGCCCGTTGAACGCGTGAGGGGGAGGTGGTGTCTTCCGGCGGGATCTAGGGGTAGCAGCGTACGGTGAAGGACACAGGCCGTGGAGTTTGAACCCCTTGAAAGGTGAGTGTGGAGGGGAACATGGATTTAGACCACGCGCCTCCGCTTTGTGGGGCCGGCCTGGAATCAGACTGTCTCCTGCTCCGGGCACACCGCGAGGCCTTCGCTTTGGTGGGGGCTGGCGGAGAGTGGTGGTGAATAGAAAAGGAATTAGAGAAAATGAAGGCCGGGCGTGAGGGTTCGGACAGTGACTGGGAAGCCTCGGCGCGAGGCTCCTAAAGGCCCTTAGATTGTATTTTCCAGTAGAGAAAAGGAGGCCCGCAGGGAAGGGAGGCCCCCCGCCCAAGGTCACTCAGTGACGTAATTTTGTATCAGAACTCGGACTTATGACCCCACCTCTCGTCACAGTAACCTCTCTTGCACTGTATGCCCAAAGCAGTTTGTTTCCACCGAGCTATGCTTAGAAAGCTGTCCAGCCAGGTTTCCTTTAGCTGCGCTGCAGCCTTTGTCCGGCGATAGTGAGTGTGGCCTGGCCCCGGGTAAGCGGGTTAGATATCTGTGTTCGGTCGGCCGGAAGCCCTTTCACTAATAGTAGCTAGAGCAGAGAGCTATAAACTCCTTGTACCAGAGGCAGCTTCTGGCACCTGAGCCGCTATCTCTTGTGTTTGCCTCTTTTCCCGCGAGATCTCACCATTTCAGGTAGGTGTCCGGTCAGACCGACTAGTAGTACCGAGAAACAGAAAGCAGCGAGGCTAGTGGGTCACGTTGGGCCTTTTCTGAAGTGCCCACTTTACAGGTCTGAAGAGAGGCATGTAAAGATTAATTATATTTAAAAGTAGCTCGCCGCGCAATTAGAAACAGAAGCCAAGACCCCATGGCTTAGACTTTGCCATAGCCTACAGTTTAACAATTAGTACGGTTCTGTTTAATCTTAGGTATTTTTCATTCATGTCTTTCTAAACTGATATGTAACTCAAAAGGAAAGCAAGTTTCGGTTTAGTTATTCCACTAAGTACACTTAAGGATTCCTGATCTTTGCCCAAAAGTAACCTGGAGTTTGCTGAGAATACTAAGCGAAGTGCTTACAGGCTTTGCTGCAGTTGTTCAGCGGCAACATCTCACTTACCCTACCATCTCAGCGCTTTTCCGATCTGGACTAAATTGCCGATGGTAAATTGTGCCATCCCGTACAGTCAGAATTAGTCCTCTGTGGAATATTGCAGACATCAGCCTTCCTTCTCTATTGTATAGGGGGAGATTTAAGGCACCTTAAGATTGTTTCAGTTGAATACCACATTCTTCTGAAAATGTTTGTTAGACACAAGTTAGTGGGAATTAAGCTCTTGTTTTCTGTAGGGTTTTTCCTAGAAACCTGCTTGACACTTAAGAATCCAGAAATCACTCCTGAAGATGAATGGGAAAGCATGTCTTTAATAAATTTACTAAAACCTTTAATATAAAAGCCATATCATAAAATTTTCTTTTAATGGAGATTTTCCTACTTGGACTGGACTGGCCAAGGCCTCTAAGGTGACCCAAGGAAGTTTGGAATCCTTCATTGCTGCAAGAACCTTCTTGAAACAGTGTTCACAATTAAGGTCATTTGTCGAGATTTTCATTGCCAATTCTATGCTTGTGAATGCCCCTGAAGGCCTTTGAATGGCAAACTGTAGAGTGCCGGTTTCCATAGCAGCAACTTCCTCACAGGTTTCCCCTGATTCTGTTTCATCAAGAGTCGGCTGAGTCACTGCCACTGCCTACCAATCTCGACCGGACCTCGACCGGCTCGTCTATATTGCCAATCGACTCGGCGTGGCGTCGGTCGTGGTAGATAGGCGGTCATACAGACGAGTTTTCAAGTGTTGCTCTGGTGACCTTTGATGTGCCTTTATAAAAGAAATACATGCCTTTGTGAAATACATAGGCTCTATAGATGTAATCCCTTTTTCAAGTCTGTTGTATATTCAAGGGTTTTTTTTTCCCCCCTATATAATTACTAATCAGAGTTTGGTTTTCTGTTACTGCGGTGTTTTTCAAACTTTTACATCGGAATCACCTAAACGGCACGTTAAAACAGATTGCTGGGCCCCTGAGTTTGATTCAAAAGGCCTGAGAATTTGCATTTCCAATGAGTTTCAATGGATGCTGACAGTGTAGGGACCAAACTTTGAGAACCTTTGATGTTCTCTATAATGCCCAGAAATAGGAACTTTTACTATTGCAAGGGGATATCTTTTCATGTCTATCTTTAAAGGTCTCCATGCATTGTGTTTCCTCCCATGGGAACCATCATTTATCAGTTTCCTATAAATGCACTTGTAGTTATTTCCATAAACTGTATTTCAGTTGCCATAAATTCCTGAACAAATTGAACCAACTAGATAAAAGGGTAAACTATACTCTGTCATAATTCAGTAGATATTACAGAATTGCATTTTAGGAAGGTTGTACTCCCTCCAGTTTACACTCCCTCCAGGCAGCAGAGAGACTGCTTATTTTTCCACATTCCCATTACTGCTGCTTATTATGATAAATTTATCTTTGCAGTCTGATGGTTAAATATTTGTCTCATTTCATATTTCCTTCACTGATCATGAGGTTGATTATCTGTGTTTCTTCGGCCACCTTTGTATTTTCCCTTCCCTAAGATGATTAAAATGTTTGCCCATGTTTTCTTCAGATATTTTGTTTTCACTTTTTACATTTACATGTTTTCATCTGTTTTTGGTGTAAGGAGTAAGGATTTTGCTTCCCCTCCACCACCAATAGTTAGTGTGTATTAATTCCATTTGGTGATAAATAATCCTGTCTCCTCCTTCCCATGGAGGTCCTAAATTATTTATAGGAAAAACTGTAAAAAGTGGTGTTGCAAGGTGAGCCGTTCAGTTAGTTGTTTTGGTTGTTACCCCTCTGAGAGACTTTGAAAAGTATCACAAGCTCCAGCTTTCAACTAGTCTTAAAACTGATGGAATTCCATGCACAGTGTGCTGTGATATATAAATAGAGCCAGGAATGAAAACATCAACCAATTTTGGGTGAGAAGATGGAGTTAGAGACTACTGTGTTCTTTGTGTTATTTGATGTATATTCTGGAATGTTGTGTGATAGCAACCAAGACAAAAGTCCTCCTTCCAAATTCTTAGCAATGTTTTTTCCACCATTTTGCTACTGCTTTCTTGGGTGAGGCATACATAAAATTTACAATATTTATATACAGTATGTATATGTCATATACCATACTTATGTGACTTTAATTAAAAATTTTTTTTTCAATAAATAGCATCCAAACCAATTTGTTGCCTTCTTTCTTTTTTTAAAAGATTGAAATCATGGCAGGTCCAGAAGCTGATGCCCAGTTCCATTTCACTGGTATCAAAAAATATTTCAACTCTTACACTCTCACAGGGAGAATGAATGTAAGTATTAATGATACCTTTAAGTAGTTATGTTTTAGAATAATATAGATGTGACAACAACTCATTTGCTTTTTCCTTTCTTTTTCAGTGTGTGCTGGCCACATACGGAAGTATTGCTTTGATAGTCTTATACTTCAAGTTAAGGTCTAAAAAAACTCCAGCTGTGAAAGCAACATAAACAGTAAGGAGATAACATTTAAAACTTTATAACTTTGCCATTTTGATTTTAGGGTTCCCCTGCCCCACACTATAAAAGTAATGTCATTGTTCAAAATTTTATTACATTCAGAAAAAGAAAAATATTGCCCATGTCTCCATCACCCTGACAGTTTTTGTTAATATCTCAGTTTAGCTCTTTTATATTGTATTTGTTTGGTTTCCAATGGCTATGATCCATATCTGTAATTTTGCTTTATAATATGTTCTCTGTAAATTTGAATGCATGGGTGCTCATGGATATATGATTTATTTTATACAGATCTGTTTCCTACTAGAATTTTTTAAAATATAAATAGCATTACAATAAATGCTTTTGAGCAAGAAGTATTTATTCTCTTCAGTGCCTTCTGAAAGGGTTGTGGGACACCTAGCTTTCTCTCTCCCTCTCCACCCCCCATGTTAAATAATGTCAGTTTCTGATGTTTGTTATTTTGATGAGTAAAAATTTTTTTTTATGAAGTTGTATATTTTTTCCATTTGAGTACCATTTGTATTTTTAACATTCTCTGTGTTTTTATTTAACATTTGGGACTTTCTTTTTGTAAAGATCCTTTCTTTCTTGTATAAGCTCTTTTTGTAATTTTTTTTGGTAGTAATTATTAACCAGCCTTTTAAATCAGTTGCGAATGCATCTTGCTTTTGAATTTTTATGTAGGCAATCTGTCATTTCCTTAAATCCCACCTAGACTTCATTTTCTTCTTAGTGCCACCCAACCCCCATTTGCCCTTACTTGTGTAAGTATTTTGTTGGCAGTAGACTATGTGCAGAAAACCCAAAACCTAGATTTTATCTAATGTAGCTTTCCATGACTGAAAATTTTTTCCTCTGCTCTTAAGACCTTTTCCAGTCCCAAAACTATTGACCGTAGTTTTGACTGACTGCATAGCCCAAAATGCAGTGATCCATGGTTTTTTCCTGACAGGTAGTTTTTTGCCCAATTTTTCATACTGTGTGCGTGCTTAGTCACTCAGTTGTGTCCGACTCTTTGCGACCCCATAGACCATAGCCCACCAGGCTCCTCTGTTCCTGGGCTTCTCCAGGCAAGGATACTGGAGTGGATTCTTTCCATCTGAGCCACAAGGGAAACCCAGTTTTTCATATTAGGTACCTCCTTACTCTGTTTTTATAATGGGGATACTACCATCCTTCCTCCTTTCTACTATTTAAACTATTACTTTATGGGCGGGGGTGGGGGGGTTGGGCGGGGAATGTTACTGGGTTGGCAAAAAAAGTCCATTCAGGTTTTCCCATAAGCCAGAAAACCCTGAACAAACTTTTTGGTCAATCCAGTATCTTATGTACTAGGCTTTTACAACAATGTATATTTTGGATCATAATGAATTATTGACAGCTCTTTTGTTAAAGGTGGGAGTTTTAGATTAAATTGTTGAAAGCTGAGAGACAACTAAATTTGGGGGAGTTAATGACTCCTTTGAGAATCTAATGAATTTGCATTCAATTTCAGGGAGGTTCATGGATAGTCTTTTACTAATAATTACTGAATGTCTTAAAAGCAGAGTTGAACACATTTGTGTCTAAACTATTTTTGCTTTGTTTATAGGATCTGAGCTGTACATTATCTGTTAAGTTCCCATGCCTGAAGAAGCTAATGTCAACTCATCATGTGATACTCAATTTGTACAATAAATTATGAACCTGGAAAAGCTGGTTGTCTTTATTTACAAGATATCAAAAATATAAAAACTGTACAAAATGCAACAAAGGCAAAAAACTGGCAGTAACTTGGTCTAAATCTTTTAGTTTTCCAAAGCAAGGCTCAGTACTGGAGGTAAGCAACTGAAATGTCTGACTTCAAGTGTACTAGGTTGTATGCAGCCATTTTAGCTGAAGTAGAACATGGAAGTTAATTTCACCTGGTTTATAGAGTGTTTGGGTGCACTCAGTCCAACAGGTATAAATTCAGATGTCAGTGGATGGTTGTACTTCATTTGTTTCTCAGAAAGGAACTGTAGTTCATCTTAGCCAGTTAACGTACGTTCCACTAATCATGAGCCAAGCAAAAATGTTAGTGGATCATATAACATAGTACTTGAGTGCCATACAGTAACTACATTTTTACAGCAGAAACGTACATGCTCATGGAATTCTTCAGCTAAAATTCAATATGGTATTATATTACTCAATTTGAATCTTGAAGCAGGACAAATTATTGAAATCAATTGATTTTTTTAACATAATAAATTAAAATAGCATTTGAACAGAAAATGCATAGTTTCCACACAATCCAAAGCACCATGAATGTCCCCTCCACAAACATAATACCTCTTATTCAACTAACGGAAATTAGTTAAATGTGGTTGCTATAGAAACGTGGAACTGTCCTGTACAGATTTTCTAAGCAGCATACTTCCAGATCCATATAGACAAAACATTCTTTGTAGCTTAAATAGTAATCACTGAGGTATTTGCTTTTAGTCTCCCTTTTTCAAACAGTAGTTTCCAAAAGTCTTTTAATACCGATGGTTTATTGAGGACTGTAAGCTCCTGCAGCTAGAACCAAGTTTCTTCGAGTAAAATGGAGGTGTACAACTGGTGTTGATTTGGTCATATATGTTCCCAACAATAACTCCTGTGAATTCTCAGGTAAATTTATATGCCCCGTGGCTGTAGTAAAGTCATCAGTCTCTACATCTTCAAATGCTTTGACAGCATCCCATAACCGTACTGTATTATCCATTGAACCTAAGTGGAAATCAAAAGGAAACTATTTAGGAGAATCTGCCATACTTAAATTTCTGACATGTCAAGTATGCTTTATGTATTTACATTTCTGGTAAAAGAAATCTGAACTTAACAACTCTATTCCCTCAAGAATTTCAAGCAGTAGCTTAACCTGAGAAGTCAATATACATGTAGGTAACAATCCTGAATCATGCTAAAGAGAAGCAAAATCCAAAATCAGACTTAATTTTGCAATTGTCAACATTCAGTGCTTCCTTTAAATATACAGTTGACTTTTGACCACAAAGCCAGTTCTAGTCATTTACCTGATGCCAAAATTTCACCATCTCTACTAAATCTAAGTGAACAGACTGTATCAGTGTGTCCTTTTAATTCTCCAACCATCAAACCATGTCCAATATCCCAAAGGAGTACTCTGCCATCTGTTGCTCCTGTAGCCAGGAATCTCCCATTGGGAGAAAATGTCAAGGAATGAATTGGTCCCTAAAAAAAAGTACATGGCAAGAATCAAAAGTAAGGTTAAAAATACCTAAGAAAATGAGACAAAAGAACTATAACAAAGTTGAGGGGTATGGACAGTATCTTTAAAATGTATGTCACTAGTTAATTTTTAAACTTTTTAATCCCAAAGAACCTTGTGTGCTGGAATAATGAAAGTTAAAATACCTTGTGTCCAGTGAATATCCTTACACAGTTCCCATTCAGGACGTCCCAGAGCCGCACAGTTCTGTCTGCAGAGCCCGTAGCAACATAATTAGAATTTGGATGGAATCTGGTACAATTCACATCAGCAAGATGGCCAGCAAATATCCGTAAAGGCTGATAGTGATCTGTAGCCCAGAGCCTTTTTAAAAAATTATTGAGCACACAAGGTAATTAGTAGTTAACTCTGAAATGCCAAGTTCTATCCAAAATACAGAAACCACCATGTGAAATAGCTGTAAGTGGGTCCCCCTCACTAGTTTACCCGAGGGAAAGGAGGATGGAAGGACTTAGAGACTAAGCTTTTGTTTGTTTTTTTTTTTTAAAGCTATGCCATCCAGCTTGCAGGATCTTCATTCCCCAACCAGGGATTTAACTGGCGCCCTCGGCAGTGAAAGCACCAAGTCCTAACCACTGGACTATCAGGGAATTCCCTAACCATTCTTAGAACTAAGTTAACATGGTCCAAAAAATTTTTAATTCTATAATCCTTTAGTTCTCTGAATGTACACTCTCCAACTTCTAGTCTAACTCCTAGAGTATTTTTCCCTAGTTTTGGCTACCATGTGGTGTTTTACTTACCAAGTTGTGTCTGACTCTGCAGCCCCATAAGACTGAAGCCACCAGGCTATTCTGCATGGGATTTCCCAAGCAAGAATACTGGAGTGGGTTGCCACTTCCTTCTCCAAGGGATCTTCCCAACCCAGGGATCAAACCTGCGTGTCTGGTATTGCAGGCAGATTCTTTACTGATTGAGCCACCAGGGAAGCCCCCAGTGGGGGGGCGACCACAAATAATTTCAAACCCAAGCTACCTCATCCTGAACTTTTAAAGATATGACAGAAATAAAAGAGCTCACAGTGGCTGCAAAAGACAAGGTTTAGCATCCACTTGGGGAAGGGGAGGGCATGGACTCTTGGTGTAGACATGATTGCCGACAAATATTTCTGTCCCAAATTAGTTTTCAGATGACCTACAAATGCTGACATTCTCAAAAAGCTGATAATAACAGAAGTGAAAATAAGTTTGGCTGGAGTTTGTAATTCCCAACAAGAAACCATTCTGTTCGTTGAATAGGCCAGTCCTAAGCTCATAATGTTCTTACCGAGCTACTCTGTCGTGGCCCCCTGATACAAAATAATATCCGTATGGAGAAAACTGTGTGTCCCACACTGGATAGTTGTGTCCTTTATATCCCACCAAGCACGTAAATGTTTGAAGACTCCACAATCTAACAGTTCCATCCTCCGAAGAGGACAGCAGGTAGTTCCTGAGAAAAGAGAAGGTAATATATTTGATTCCTAGAATAACTTAGGTACCTGTCCAGTTTCTCTGTACATTTGTATATGTTAAATATAGGTAACTGACTACTACATCTCAGTTGTAATTTATGCCTGAAATTCACAGTAGATAACAGAAGTTGAAAGTACTAACGTTAGCCATGACACTATCTACTGAGCACCTACTGAATAAGCTTAGGTTTTTTAAAACAATATCTATTAAGAAAAGCACAGTTCTTTGGAAAGCGAAACAAAAAACCAAGAGGTAATGACAAAAAGTATGGTCAAATGAGGTCACGTGAAAAAGGCTTCTAAAATATGTCACTTAAAATCAGTAATTTTTTACTTTAAAATGGAGTTGCTATTTTCATACCCTATACAAAGCTGGGTAAAAAGCCTTCAAAAGTAAACTACTCAGAAAGTACTATGGTTTTCAGTGAAATGAGAAGTTTCCCTCAAGTATAAATGTACCATCTGACTAAACCCTATAAAAAACAAAAATCTAAATTCTCAAAGATGAAAATCTTTATGAAAGATTTTGGACTGAAAGCAATAAGCAATAAGATATAGATGGTATTACAAAAAAACAAAAAAATACCCTCCCCACATTGCTGTAGAATGTTAAGAGATCATGAAAATTAGACAAACATTCTTGTGGGTTTCTAATTCCCTTATCAGTATTAGTTCTTTTGATTATACAAAGATAAATCTTCAGTTGATAGGCAATATGCCTTTAATAGCAGGAATCTGTTGTGAATTTGGAGATGACAGAAGACAGCTGCTGCTGCTGCTGCTAAGTCGCTTCAGTCGTGTCTGACTCTGTGCGACCCCATAGACCTGCGGCCCATCAGGCTCCCCCGTCCCTGGGATTCTCCAGGCAAGAACACTGGAGTGGGTTGCCATTTCCTTCTCCAATGCATGAAAGTGAAAAGTGAGAGTGAAGTCGCTCAGTCGTGTCCAACTTAGCGACCCCACGGACTGCAGCCTACCAGGCTCCTCCATCCATGGGATTTTTCCAGGCAAGAGTACTGGAGTGGGGTGCCATTGCCTTCTCTGCAGAAGACAGCAGTAGCCACCAAACACGTAGCAGGAACCCAAAGAACCAATTCAATCCCTACTGGAGTTACATAAAACTAAAGCTAATTTTTATAACCAGCAAACCCTGAAGTTATGCATCCTAATTTTGTAAATTGAGCTACTATACACCAATACCCCAAGATGAATTAGCAGAGGGCAAAATCCTAAAAGATAATGAATGATAGGCAACCATGGGATTTTTCTAAAAGTATTTTCCCCAACATTTGCATAATGTTTCCAGTAGTTAACTTTCACATAACATATATATATATTTCATATACCTTTCATTTAATCTCAATGTAATACAGCAGTATTTAATTCTTATAGTTTGCATTTTACCTATCTGGACTGAAGCTGGCTCCATAGACGGGACCACTGTGACCATACAAGATCTTCAACTCACTTGCTGTTTTCTCATCCATTATTCTTTCTAAGACATCATCAGATTCTTTATCTATCAGGCTAAGATCTAAAATGATCCAGAAAGATTACTTTTTAAAAATATATTTATTAAAACAATTTAAGGCAATTATTTAATATATCAGAGTTTAGAAGAAGAACTAACATTTGAACTGTTCTTCCTACTTACCAATCACTATGCTAATGCCTTTAAATTAGGTGCTATCATTTCAGGGTATAAGAGAAGAAAGTGAGGTTCAGAACAGTTATTAACATGTCAAAGTGCACACAGCTACTTAGTCTTGGAACTAGGGCTGAAACTCAATTTATCCACTATATCACAATGTTTCACAAAATAAAACTATAGAAATATTAAAATAAATTATTGAGAATGTGTTATCTTGTTTAAACAATACAACTAGCAAGAAACTTTAAAATGTAACCCTGATCTTAGTTCATTTTAGCCATTTTTATGGCTAAAACAGAAAAGTACTCTCCCAGTATTTGAAGACTTTTTTTTTAATCTACAAACAATCATAAAATGTTAGATTTTTAACTTCAGGGAGTCTTCTAGCCTAATGCCCTCATTCTACAGATGAGAAAACTGAGGACCAAGGAAATTAAATCAGTCTAGCACCCCAGTCTCCTGTTTGCCACTCCAATACACTTTTCACTACTGGGAATGTTGTTAACAATTTGACTTAAAAGTAAAATCAAGTGAAATTCTGCTAAGATCACAATGTCCTGGTATGTTCCATAGAATAAAGATTGGTGTAAACTAATGATGAGTTTGTATCCTGACAGGTCATCTTAGTTACCTGCTGCTTGTTTGACACTACGAAGCTTTTTGGGTGTCACAGACCACACTCTGACAGTTGAATCTGCAAAACCTCCAGCAATCAAACTAGAATCATCAGTGACATCCACTGCAGTGAGGCCCTGCCAATTAAAAAATACATACTAAACAATACTGTTTTAGGGGAAAAAAATTATAATCACATCTGAGAGAACACATAATGACAGCTATTTTTCTTCATATAAAAGATCATTTGAGATTTCATTCTCTTTTGAAATTCACTGTTCAAATACACTTATATTGAGAACATGTCATAATTTACTTTTTGCCCTCCAAATTTGGAATGCATATATAGATCAAGTGTTTTTTTTTTAATTTTATTTTTTAATTGGAGGAAAATTACAATGTTGTGTTAGTTTCTGCCGTACAATGCAAATCAGCCATAATTATAGTACAAAGTATACGTAATTATTTTTGTACTTTACTAAATATATCCTCAGCAGTCTATTATAAAAAGTCTATAAGGATATACAGAATTCTTAATAAAAAATGTAAGTAAATACTTAAGTTCAGAGAGATGAACCACATAGCTTCCTCCTTTTTCAAAGGTTAGCAGAATTCTGATCAGTGAAACAAAGGATACATACAAACAAGATTCTGGTACCAACAAGTTGCTAAAGGTCTTTTAAACATTTTCTTCTATCTATTCTGAGCAATGCCCAATTCTCCTTTTCTAACTGCTATCTTGAAGCCATATTTATATCAAGAGTTTAAATAAGAAAACTCCATTTTAGTTAAGACATCTAAGCTACTTTTAATGGTTAATCACCATTTTCCACGACTCTCCCAATTTTCCCCCAGAAACTACCCAATTATTTTACCAACCTGGTAAGCATTGAGGAATGTATAGAAACAAATGGAAGGTAAACAATCTGGCCCCAGGCGTACTCGTTTTGTGGTTTCTTTCATGTTCATTATCTTATCCAATTTATCTGAATCTTTCAACTCAGGAAGAGGGATTCTGTGAAAGAAAAACAAACTGGAAACTACTCTGAATATTAAAAAACTGGAACCATCTATAACATCGTCTTACACCTCCACACATGTTCCTGAAGTTTTTTCCCTCACCTGTTTTGAGGTGGAGCATTGGGATCTTGTTTTTTACTTTTGGATCCAATACTATCTTTTTTAGGCTTCTTTTTTTTAGGTTTTCCTTCTTCATTTTCTCCTTCTTCATCCTCATCATCCAAAGGCACCTCAATTTCTGGCTCTTTTAATAAGCCAAAAAATACCTACAAGTCAAGAGAGTCAATTTTTTAAAATTACTTTTTTGTTTATTGATACATCTTTTTAATATCTTGATAGGAATCACAATTATAATAGGGTCATTTATATCCTGAAACCGATTCTGTACTTGTCTACCGAATAGACAGTCTCTCCTTCTCCCTTACCGACAGAACCCTGATTTTGTTGGAGCAGCAGCATGCTCAGTTAAAATCATTTCTGTTCCCAGGCTCCCTTGCAGCTGAGAATGGCCATATCGTATCATTCTTGCCAATAAACCTATATATCAACATACTGGGTGGTGTTTTAGAAATACTGTTTTCCTCATAAGAAGGGAGATTCAGCAAGTATATCCTCCCCCTTCTGCCTTCCTGGAATACAGCTGCAAAGTTGGAGCTGCAATAGCCACCTATGAACACAATGAAGAAAGCCACATTCTGAAGGTGGCACAGCAAAAAGTAAAAGGAGCCAGGGTCCTTGATGGCATTGTGGAGTTCTCACACCAGCCTAGGAGGGCTTTCCTCTTTAATTCATTTTATGTGAAGGAAAAAAGCCTTTCGTGTTTCAGCCAGTGTAATCAGGGTTCTGTTAAATGCAACCATTCTCAAATCCTCACTAATACACACATCATCCTTAGAACATGAAACTTAGTATACAGAGTAAAATTATCCCCAAACTAGCTGTAAGAAAAACGTGTAAATTATGTAGATGGAAATGCAACAAGTTTTCATAATCTGCATTACATAGTTCTTATTCCCATACCTTTGATTTGTTTGCCTCTCGTTTAGCCTCTCCTGCCAAACTTCCCACCATCGCATCTATCTGTTGCTTACTACGCGGCATCCCATCAAAGATGTCAATGTAGAGGTGCTCCTGAACTATGTTCCATATCTGATTGTTCTGTTTCTCCTGAAGATGCCTCTTCAAGAGTTGGTACGAGTCTCGGGAAATACGCAGAACAAATTTACTTGTTCGAAAATCCAACATGGTCTCATTCCCTTTCATGTGTTCCTTTTTGGTAAGACTAGATAATACTCGTAGGTCATCCTGGTAATAACATTCCTGATCTCCATGGAACCTGTTTCAGTGATTTTAAAAAGGCATTTTTCAATGTAATCATTAAGGGATCTGCCTCTCCCCCATATATTTATAAACATCCCAGAATACTTTCAACGTAGTAGTTTGAATAATCCTGGACTAAGTTGTAGAATCAGAAGTAACACAATTCAAAATGATTACAATTCAGCTCTGAATTCATCCTAAAAATGACCAAGTTAATTCTCTAGTGAAATGCATCATAAACATTTTAAGGGAATTTGAAATAAACACCATAGATGAATGAAAGATAAGATACCCACCACTGGTGGACAGTCACGTTTGAATGCCACCATTGGCAGAGGTTTGAAAATGTTAGAATCTTATGTTCTCTCAAAACCCACTTTTTAAAACTTTTTCTTATGGGAAATTTCAAACACATACTAAAGTATAAACTAATATAATAAACTCAACATATCTATCACTCAGCCTCTCAACAATAATCAATGCATGACATTCTCACAAAACTCATCATTTTTAGCGATTTCTTATATTCTTAATACCAGATATATATATTAAACATCAGTACTTTAATAACATGACTAAAGAATAAGAATATGTTGATATCAAAGAGTAAGCACTCCCATTTACTCACCATTACCAAAGGCAATTATATAAAGCTTTCAGCTTTGGCACCAATTGCTAAATTTAAATGTACTTTTGTTTCTACAAATCTTATTCTAATAAAATGTAAAAATCATACAGTAACATTCACAAAGAGCAGCAAACAATGCAAAAACATTTAGAAAACAAATGATTAAAGATATTAGGACTTTAGCTCTGACACATAGCCAACAGATCCCTAATCTGTTACCTGTGTTAGCCTAGCATGACTTATCAAAATATGAATCAAGAGTTTCTAGGATGTGAATGAGTCGGACACGACTGAGCGACTGAACTGAACTGAACTGAACTGAAGATGTGAATGAAATTAGAAATCTCAGCCTCTTAATTTTTGTATTAGTGTCTGCCGATAACCTCATCTGAGCATGGGGTCCTGGCACGGGCTGAGATTGTTCATGACAAGGACACACAGAGTCAGTCCCTATGATATCCCAGCTTCCTAGGTGAGGAGACGGCTACACCATAAGACTGGAAGAGGAAGAGGCTTTTTGAGGACAGTTCATGCATGCCTGCCAAGTCGCTTCAGTCATGCCCAACTCTCTGCAACGCTATGGACCGCCACCCTCCAGGCTCCTCTGTTTACGGGACTCTCCAGGCAAGAATACTGGAGTGCGTTGCTATGCCTTCCTCCAGAGGATCTTCCCTACCCAGGGATCGAACCAGCATCTCATATCTGCTGCACTGACAAGATGGGTTCTTTAACAGTAGCACCACCTGAGAAGCCCTTCTGATGACAGCACTGTAAGAAAAATTAGCTTAGAAATTCTGTCATCATCAGCCTTAATATTTTCTTTCAAAAACACAGAGCTACACAATGTCATGTGACAGCCTGGATGGGAGGGGAGTTTGGATACATGTATACATATGACTGAGTCCCTTCACTGCTCACCTGAAACTATCACAACATTGTTTGCTAATCAACTACACCCCAATACAAAATAAAAAGTTAAAAAAACAAAACACTGAGCTATAAAACATTTGCTCTATATACCTTCTATTAGGCAGTGTAGAATAATGAATGGACATACTGGCACAGAAGCCAGGAATCCTGGGTTCCATCATACCTCTATTAACACTACCTGTGTTATCTGACAAGCCCTAGCTGCTGGGTCTACTGCTTGAAATAAAGAGCTCTCATTCAAACTGTTAAGCACACCTCCATCTTAAACACTCCTTTTCTCTGGCTTCCATAACTCAGCTCTCTCCTGATTTTCTTTCTGCTTCTCTGGCCTCTCCTTTCATCTCTCCTCTACATGGTAGTCTCTTCTACTCTTTTTATTAATTTTCTCCTCCAAATGTTGGAGTCCCCTGAGGTGCAGGTCTAGCCCTCCCGTTGACTTATTTCTATTTCATACTCCTTCCTAGACAATCTTGGATTCCGTCATGGCACAGACAGTAAAGAATCTGCAATGTGGGAGACCTAGGTTCGATCCCTGGGTCAGAAAGATCCCCTGGAAAAGCAAATGGCAACCCACTCCAGTACTCTTGCCTGGGAAATCCCATAGACAGAGGAGCCTGGCAGGCTACAGCCCATGCGATTGCAAAGAGTTGGACATGACTGTGCGACTAACACTTTCAAATAATCTCATCCCTATCCATCAATATTGCACACGACTCCAATTTATGGCTCTAGCCCCTACCTCTCCTCTAAGCCCAGACACTTATATATCCTCCATCTATCAACCTGACATCTCTTAAATGAGTCAAAGGCATAAACAAATCTGAACTCGATTATTCTACAATCTGACAAACCCTGCCCTCTTCCAGGGTTTTCTAAGTGAAGAGCATCCCTATCCAGCTAAGGGAGCCAGATACCCAGGGATTATCAATTATACTTTTATCTCCCTTACACCTATATCTAATCCTTCACCAAGTGTTTCACAAATATGTCTACTGCCCTTCACCAACACTATCACCCCCAGTCCAGTGTTTCTCAACATGGGTGCTACTAGTATTTGGGGCAGAACAATTCTTTGCTAAGCGTGACTACCTGCACATATTGGAACTTTTGGTATCCCTAAGACACCTGATCCTCCAGTCAAGTCGATACAACAACCAAAAATACCTCCAGTTTCAAAGAGCCAGGAAGGAGGAATAATATTACACTCAGTTGAGAATCACACAATAACTTCCAAAATGATCAGTCTAATCACTTTATCCTCCCAATCATCTGTTTCCCCCTGCATAAAGGTCCGTTCAAAACATAAAATCTAATAAAGCATGGTCCTTCCACAACTTCTGTAGCAGAGATGTCTGTCCCCAGATATTCATTTTTTTCTTTCTCCCTCCACAATAAAACACGGGAATACTAGCTGAGCACACAGACATCTAGGCAAAGACCATATTTCCTACCTTTCCTGGCCAATGACTACTGACATAAAAAAGGGAGAAATACTTGCAACTTTCAGGAAGGGTGTGTGCCCTCCCTGCTGACTTGAACACTGATCTGACTTCTTAGAGCTGGAGAGTCACCTTGTACCACAGTGGAAACTGCATGACAAGGATGTTAGTGCTACATGATCAACAGATAATCAAGGACTCCATACCAGTCCTAGAATGCCTTCCATCATGAGAGAGAGAAATAAACTTTTACTATACTCAAGCCTCTACTGTTTGGGGTTCTAGTCACTCTCCATGTAATCTAATCCTAACACAGCTTCACACTGCTCTTAGTAGTAGCAGCAGTGCGTGCATGCTCAGCCGTGTCCAACGTTTTGCACCCCCATGGACTGTAGCACACCAGGACCTCTGTCCATATGTTTTTCCAGGCAAGAATACTGGAGTGGGTTGCCATTTCCTCCTCCAGGAGATCCTCCCTACCCAGGGATTAAACCCGTGTCTCCTGTGTCTCCTGCACTGCAGGTGAATTCTTTACTGCTCTTAAAATAAAAGCAAAAATAAATTTTTATTTAGGCAGCTATTGTTTTTCAGTGAATCTCAGCCAAATCTAATCCTACCCAATATGACTAACTATTGATCTTAGAGTAAACAAAGACCTTCAACATGGCCTAAGAACCTGCCTGTTCCAGTTACTAACTAACCATCAAGCTTCATGTAGTACCAAACCCCACTCCCCATACTCTGCTCCAGCCACACTAGCCTTCTTTCATCTCGGGGCCTACCATGATCCTTCCTGCCACAGGGCTGTCACACAAGTTTTTCCCTTTTCTCTTCCTCTGGTTAACTCCTCTCCAATCTTCAGATCCTACCTCAAACATCACCTCTAGGAGCCTTTCCTGACTTCAACAAGATCAAACCCTCTATTTTAAGTTTAGGAGAGGCACCAGGTACCTCTCCTTCATAAAGTATTTTTCGAGTTGCAATCTGACATTTGTGTAGTTACAGACGTGTATATACATTCTGCATGTGTGTGTGTGTGTATATATATATATAGCTATATATACATATTTTTTATAAATTCACATACTTCTCAAAGAATGATTTTGCTTCATTCTCATGTTGATTGTAGACTAGTTCCAAATACATGTGTACAAATAGGGGATAAAAGAGTTGGGATAGTTCTGCCCGATGGCAGTCCAAGGAACATTCAATGAAGTGTTTCAGTCCGCTATAGTATTCTTCATACATCGTGGGGTCTCCCTGTTGGCTGTAGGCTGACAGCACGGCACTGACATCTGGCTGGTCTTCCACAGATACACTTCCAACTGTTTAAAAAATGAAAAATAACTTCAAGAAAATGACCTGACAAGCACCAAGAGACTAAGGCTGTTTTGTTAAGGTCCAGAGGTGAACTGTTTCACAGATGTTTGTCCCTCTCCTCTCAAACACTCTTCCCTGACACAATCACAAAATCTTTTAATGGGATTCAGTTTGGTTCAGTTACCCATCCAACACTCCTTTGGTTTGTCCACATCTTAAAAATTTTCAAATCAACAGCAAAAAGATTCAGCATTTTTCCTAGAGCTACCCTATTTTAAAAACAAATTTTATAAAACATGGTATGTGCAAATCAAACAAAGGTATTACTCTTCTCTCAAGGCTCAATGCAAATGGCACTCACCACCACCAAGCCATGCCCTGGAGTAATATTCCCAGCTTTCTGAGCTACCTGAGTATTTTATAACTTTTCAGCAACACATCCTATCCCGTGTTAACTTCACGTATATACATCTATCACTCCCTATAAAATACAACCATGTTACTGGTGGGAAAAACTTGCCTTTTATATTTCCAAAAGATAAATCTATTTTATATGCTTAAAACAACCACCATTTCAAGGCAAAAAGCATGAGTATTTATTTGTAATATTTCAATACCAAACAACCATACATCTGTCAATCAAATGAGGGTTTGTGGGAAAAATTTTTAAGTTGTAATTACAGTACTTTTATGCTCTTTACTGCACAAATTTTCAGTTTTTTTGGTTACTATGATGGCCTCTTTTTCTTTGTACCGGTTTCTGAGTTACAATCTGAAGGTCAAGTTTCTAAAGAGATGAGAGATTATAGCAAAATAATCAACAACATAATTCATCCATCTTATAGTTCATCCCCAAATTCAGATTTTAAAAAGATTCCTCTCAATCACATTTGTACACATTTCTACTTATGGGTTACAGTGCTTCCTATTCATACTTCACTCCTGGCAATGCTGCCAAGATTAGATCTCATAAACACAGGTTAATTTGGCAAGAGGCTCTACAATGGGTAATTTAATTCAATAAACATTTTTTACTGGCTCAGGATCATCTTTGAAACTTTATGTTGTGTATGGCTTTTACTGCATGGACTTTGTGACAACAGTTGCTGAAGAAAAAGGGGAAGGGGGAGCCTCAAGTGTCAGGTATAGGTACTTGGCATAAACTTGTCAGTGGCAGACATTTGACATATGAATCTCACAATAACCCATTTAATAAAAGGAAAAAAACTCTCAAGCTTAGGAAGAGTAAGTCAGCATCACACAAGTAAAAACAACAGAGACAGAAACTGAAGTCCAATACCTGTTCCTAAATGAATGGTTCTCAAACCTTGCCATAGATCAACATCTCTTGGAAGCATTTTTTTTAAATTCTTAGAATGTTTATTTTTGGCTGCATTGGATCTTACTAGCGGCTCCGAAGATTTTTCCCTGCCGCACGCGGGCTCAGTAGCTGCAGAGCGCGGGCCTAGTCGCCCCATGCTTGAGGGATCTTCGTTCCCTACCACGTTCCCACGTCCCCTGCGTTGGAGGGCAGATTCTTAACCACTGGACCACCAGGGAAGTCCCTGAAGCATTTATTTGAAAATGCAGATTCCCAGACTCCACCTGCACAGGATCTGATTCACTAAGTCTGAAGTGATGCCCAGGAATCTGCATTTCTCTAAAAAATTTAACACCAATGGTATTTAGCCTATATTTTGAGAAAGACTGGCTACACTATGTACCATCACTCTCTGGCTGTGTGGTCCAAAGCAAATACCTTGGCCTTTCTCGGTCTGGTTTCTCATCTCTAAAATAGAAGTACTGTCTACTTCACAGTGGAACTGTGAAAATTAAGATAAACAACATAAAATATTTATAGTAAAAGTACGCTAGTACAAATAATGTTGCTGCATCCCTGCCCAAAGCTCAAGAGCCCAAATAAGAAGAACCAAAAGCCTGAAAGTTCCCGCCTCTCCGCGCCCACCGTCCCCATACATCCTTCGGCTCAACAGCTCTCCACAGCCTCTCGCTGGAACTGACAGCTCGGAAGAGGGTTTGACTGCGCAGCCGGCGCACTAGGGAAAGGGGCGGGCATGTGGCCCTAGAGGCGGGCCCCGGAAATTCAAAACAAGCCCGCAGAGGTGCAGGCCTGCCAGCCTCTGCCTTCCCGGCTCATTCCCCGCCGTGCCGGTCCTGCCTACCAGGGACCCAGAGGCTCACCTTTACCCGGAGCCACAGAACCTGTCGCTAAGCCCGAG
>NW_011495018.1:27167123-27184200 GCF_000754665.1 Bison bison bison
AAGCCCGAGACGGCGGCGGACCCCGAAGCGCCGCTGACCGGAGGATCCGGGGCCGAAGGGCCGGGCGCCGAGGCGGTGACCCGACTAAGAAGCGCGCTAGCCGTCTCAGCGCCGGCGCTGTCTGCGGGCTCCGGAGCCCGCCACTGCCTCCTCCAGCAGCCGGGCCTCACGGCGCAGCGCTTCTTCGGCCTCGCGGAGGTTGCTCTGACGTAGAAACTGCAGCACGGCGAGCAGAGTCTGTCGGTCGTGGGGAGCGCTGGCCTCCGGAGCAGCGGCGGGGACCGGGGCCGCCCCCGCCGGTGCAACGGCGGAGACAGCCACCGAGGGTTTGGGGGTCCCACCATCTCCGCCGGCCGACGACGCCGCCGCAACGTTCCCGCCGCCGCCGTTGGGGCCGCTGTTGGTTGTGCCGCCGCCACCCTCGCCAGCGCCGTCCCCTGCCTGCGGAGGTAGTAGCGTCGGCGGTCCCTCAGGCTCTAACTTCACCGCCACCTCCGTCTGCTCCTCTGCCAGCGCCGCCATCTTGCGGCTGAGCCACCTCGCGCCGTCAAGCGTGATTGCGTTTTCGCCACATGGAGGGCGGGGAGGAGCATTTTACGACATCTCTGGGGGGCAATTTACGGCAGTAGGAGGGGCGATAAAGAATGAGAAAAAGGAATCGCAGCAAGAGCAACTTTCAAAAGTGAGTGGCAAAAAGGCAGGAAGTGGGACGTGGAGACAGCCTCTTGCATTTACATTGGATAATAGTTACGTTTATTGCAGACCAGCTATTTTTCATGACGTTCATGGTGATCCCAACACTGAAATATAAAACTAATGGAATTTGACTTAATGTAAGATTATGAAACATGGGTAGGGAGGGGCAAGGGCAGAGAGTGGGGAGGAGATGAGCGAGAACTGGGTAGCATCTGATGCATTTAATCTATTTCATCTAGTTTAAGTTGTTCAGTTTCTTGCTTTACTAGCAGTTGCACCTCCCTCTGCATCCCATTACTTTTCTCTATGAATTTGTATTTCCCGGAAGGTATCAGCTACCTTATATACCCAGAGGGAGAGGCTAAAGCCCAGCATTGGTAAAAGGCGAAGGATGCACCCAAAACAAGAAAACCTGTGAGGTGTTGGCCCCATTAGCCCCATCACTCCCTATTTATCAACATACGTGCACATGTGCACACACACACATCCTCAGAGTTTTCAGTTTTTACTGATCTATCAATTTCAGTGCCATCTCTAGGGTTGAGTGTGATGGGAGAGGTAGCCACTAGTGTGAGTTTACAATCTTGTTCAGTTCCTAAGTTTAAATTCACACAGCTAAGAGTGAATTTAGAGTTTGCCTCCTAAGGTAGGTAATTGCAAAACTGACCTGCACTACTACAGGAGTGGCTATTGACTACTGCCACTGAATGTACCTAGTCTGAGCTAAGGTGTTCTCTAAGTGTGATATATGCGCTGGATTTTAAAGACAAAAAGAATATAAAATGGCTCAATAATTTTTTTATTGGTAACATGTTGAAAGGTATTTTTATATGAGTTAAATATTAAAATTAATTTCCTATTACTTTTTTTTGTGGCTTCTGGAAATTTTTATTTACGTATGTGGCTCACCTTATATTTCTGTTGGACAGCACTGATCTAGACCAGGAGTTTTCAATTTTTTTGGCCATGATTCACAATAAAAATATGTTTAACACCAGAACCCAAGACTCACATATATATGTGGATATTTATAAGTGTGACAACTTTTAACAATGATATGTATAAATATCACATGAAATACACTCTGATATTTGATATTGTGTTCTTTAAATAAAATGTTCAGTATGACTGATTAAATTTATTTTAAAATTTCATTTTAAAAATTAGACTCAGTTCATTTCAGTTCATTCACTCAGTTGTATGCAACTCTTTGTGACCCCATGGACTGCAGCACTCCAGGCTTCCCTGTCCATCACCAACTCCCAGAGCTTACCCAAACTCATGTCCATAGAGTCAATGATGGCATCCAATGATACCACCCAGAGGATACCATCTCATCCTATCTCGTCCCCTTCTCTTCCTGCCTTCAGTCTTTCCCAGCATCAGGGTCTTTTCCAGTGAGTCAGTTCTTCGCATCAGATGGCCAAAGTATTGGAGTTTCAGCTTCAGCATCAGTCCTTCCAATGACTATTTAGCATTGATTTCCTTTAAGATGGACTGCTTTGATCTCCTTGCATTCCAAGGGACTCTCAAGAATCTTCTCCAACATCACAGTTCAAAAGCATCAATTCTTCAGTGCTCAGCTTTCTTTATAGTCCAACTCTCATATCCATACATGACTACTGGAAAAACCATAGCTTTGACTAGATGAACCTTTGTTGGCCATGTCTCTGCTTTTTAATATGCTGTCCAGGTTGGTCATAGCTTTTCTTCCAAGGAGCAAGTGTCTTTTAATTTCAGGGTTGCAGTCACCTTCTGCAGTGATTTTGGAGCCCAAGAAAATTAAGTCTGTCACTGTTTCCATTGTTTCTCCATCTATTTTCTATGGAGTGATGGGACTGGATGCCATGATCTTAGTTTTTCGAATGTTGAGTATTAAGCCAGCTTTTTCACTGTCCTCTTTCACTTTCATCAAGAGGCTCTTTAGTTCCTCTTCCTTTCTGCCTTAAGGGTGGTGTCATCTGTAACCTGTCATCTGAGGTTATTGATATTTCTCCCAGCAATCTTGATTCCAGCTTGTGCTTCATCCAGCCTGGCATTTTGCGTGGCGTACTCTGCATATAAGTTAAATACACAGGGTGACAATATGCAGCCTTGACATACTCCTTTCCCAATTTGTAACCAGTCTGTTGTTCCCTGTCCAGTTCTAAATGTTGCTTCCTGACCTGCATACAGATTTCTCAGGAGGCAGGTAAAGTGGTCTGGTATTCCCATCTCTTTAAGAATTTTCCACATTTTGTTGTCATCTACACAGTCAAAAGGCTTTGGCATAATCAATAAAGCTGAAGTAGATGTTTTTCTGGAATTCTCTTGCTTTTTCCATGATCCAACGGATATTGGCAATTTGATCTCTGGTTCCTCTGCCTTTTCTAAATCCAGCTTGAACATCTGGAAGTTCATGGTTCACATACTGTTGAAGCCCAGCTTGGAGAATGTTGAGCATTACTTTGCCAGCATGTGAGATGAGTGCAATTGTGCAGTAGTGTGAACGTTCTTTGGCATTGCCCTTCTTTGTGATCGGAATGAAAACTGACATTGTCCAGTCCTGTGACCTTGGCTGAGTTTTCCAAATTCGCTGGCATATTGAGTGCAGCACTTTCACAACATCATCTTTTAGGATTTGAAATAGTTCAGCTGGAATTCCATCACCTCCACTAGCTTTGTGGTGAGTGATCACACGATAATGGTTATCTGGGTCATGAACATCTTTTTTGTATAGTTCTTCTGTGGACTGAAATGTGTGAATTCCATTCAGATGGACTGAAATAGGCGAATTTAATTCAGATGACCATTATATCTACTATACTACCATATCTACTATTGTGGGCAAGAATCCCTTAGAAGAAATGGAGTAGCCCTCATAGTCAACAAAAGAGTACAAAATGCAGTTCTTGGGTGCAGTCTCAAAAATGACAGCATGATCTCTGTTCGTTTCCAAGGCAAACCATTCAATATCACAGTAATCCAAGTCTATGCCCCAATCAGTAATGCTGAAGAAGCTGAACTTAAACAGTTCTATGAAGACCTATAAGACCTAGAACTAACACCCAAAAAAGATGTCCTTTTCATTATAGGGGACTGGAATGCAAAAGTAGGAAGTCAAGAGATACCTGGAGTAACAGGCAAATTTGGCCTTGGAGTACAAAATGAAGCAGGGCAAAGGCTAACAGAGTTTGCCAAGAGAACGCACTGGTCATAGCAAACACCCTCTTCCAGACAGACTGCTGCTGCTGCTGCTGCTAAGTTGCTTCAGTCGTGTCCGACTCTGTGCAACCCCAGAGATGGCAGCCCACCAGGCTCCCCCATCCCTGGGAGTCTCCAGGCAAGAACACTGGAGTGGGCCGCCATTTCCTTCTCCATACAGACTAGTTATTATTAAAAGTAAAAATATTGGAGGAGATGTGAATAAATTCATAAAATATAGAGATTTTGTAGACACAGGACTTCATAGTTGGATTTGGGAGATGAGGGCAAAGAAATCCATGGCAGACATCCTGGCATTTGGCTTGGGTGTCTAAAAGGATGGAGATATAATTCCCTGAGAACTGACCTGATTGGGGAGGAAGATTATGAACTCAATATTTAACTTGCTGAATTTGAGATTACTGGAGGTGTACATGGAAACTAGCCAGTAGATAGAAGCACATACGATTTAGAGGTAAGGAAGAAAAAAAGCCTGGACAAGAGATACAGATTTAGAAACCAGCAAATAGGTGGTAATTGAAGTCATGTGAGTGAATAAAATTACCCCAAATAGTGTATAGAGCAAGAAATGAAGATCCAGAAAGGAATTCTGAGGAACACCTATGTGTGCTTAGTCGCTCACTTGTGTCTGATTGCGACCCCATGGACTGTAGCCCGCCAGGCTCCTCTGTCCATGGGGATTCTCCAGGCAAGAATACTGGAGTAGGTTGCCATGGCCCCTTCCAGGGTATCTTCCCAACCCAGGGATCGAACCCAGGTCTCCCACATTTCAGTCAGAATCTTTGCGGTCTGAGTCACCAGGGAAGTCCAAGAACACTGGAGTGGGTAGCCTATCCATTCTCCAGGGGATCTTCCCGAGCCAGGAATCAAATGAGGGTCTCCTGCATTGCAGGTGTATTTACCAACTGAGCTACCAGGGAAGCCCCAAGGGAAGAAGAGGGAGGGGGACCTAATTATCAGGAATTGCACTCCGTTCCCTCTTCAACATCTAACTCCTGACAGGAGGATGAGAGAGGAACACTCATACTTAAAGACAAATCCCGGGACCACTCAGTCACATGTTCTTTTTAATTTTTAATTGGATGATAATTGCTTTAAAATGTTTGTTGGTTTCTGCTGTACAACAGTGTAAATCATATATATGCTGCTGCTGCTGCTAAGTCGCTCCAGTCATGTCTGACTCTGTGCGACCCCAGAGACGGCAGCCCACCAGGCTCCCCTGTCCCTGGGATTCTATACATATATCCCCTCCTTCTTGAACCTCCCTCCTACCCACCCCCAACTCACATGTTCTTGAAACTGTTTTCTGTGTTTAGAAACCCAAAGCTTTATATGTTTTCCTCCTTCTTCTGACCACTCGTTGACTTTTTCCTTGTCATTCACTGCCTCCTCTTCTACTTCACTTTACTTTTTTTTCCAGATTTATTTTTTAAACTTTTAAAACAAGTAATTTCAGATTTACAGAAAAATTCAAAAGTAGTACAAATAATTCCCAATTATCTTCCACCCACATTCCCCAAATATTAACATTTCCTACAAATACTTTGTCCTTCAGTAGGTGGGTAGGTAGATAGATAGATAGGTCTCTCTATATACAAATATAGAGTGGTTCAGTTCAATGTACTCTTTTATGATTCTCTCTCTCTCTCTCTCTCTCTCTCTATATATATATAATATATACACAAAAAAAGCTGTAGACATGTCCTTTTGCCCTTTAAATATGTCCACATATATTTCCTCAAAACGAGGCATTCTCTTACATAACCACAGGACAATTACCAAAATTAATAAATAAACATTCCTACAATACTACTCAATAATTGTCTGTACATCTTATTTTGATTTTTCCCGTTGTCCAAATAACATCCTTTCTAGCAAAAGAAAATCCAAGATTATTTATTGCATGCAGTTGTCTTATCTCTATAGCCTCATTTAATTTGAATGTTTGGTTATATTTCGTAACTTTGACATTTATGAAGACTACGGGCCAGTTAATTTGTGAGTGATTTTCAGTTAAGAGTTTTTCTTGTATTTTCTTGTGGACACCATGGATATAGCACTGTATTCATTGCTCGTATATAAGAATAGTAGTGATTTTGACATGTTGACCTGGGATCCTGTGACCTCACTTAAATCATTTCATTGTTGTAGAAGTTTTGTGTGTATTCAGTAGTGACAATTGTGTCCTCTGTGAATAGAGAAAAATAAAAGGGAAAGCATACTTTCACTCACCTGTTTCATTTGTCTCTAATCTCAATACTTGTGGCACCAGGTGTGTGGGTTGCTTCCCATGCTGCTGCTGCTGCTACTGAGTCACTTCAGTCGTGTCCGACTCTGTGCGACCCCAGAGATTGCAGCCCACCAGGCTCCCCCATCCCTGGGATTCTCCAGGCAAGAACACTGGAGTGGGTTGCCATTTCCTTCTCCAATGCACGAAAGTGAAGAGTGAAAGTGAAGTCGCTCAGTCATGTCCGACTCTTAGCCACCCCATGGACTGCGGCCCACCAGGCTCCTCCATCCATGGGATTTTCCAGGCAAGAGTACTGGAGTGGGGTGCCATCGCCTTCTCCGGTTGCTTCCCATACTTCCCAATTATCTGACACTAGCTTAGGTGTTCTACATAGTTCTGATACTATATCAGATAGTATCAATATCAGATAGTTCTGATACTATCAATCTGTAGTTAGTATATGCCCCCACCCCCACCCCCCATCAAATGCCAGTCATAAGTATGGCCCTTCTGTGTTTCTAACCAACCTGCTATAAATTGAGGTCCTTATAACCCTCTCCTCCTGTTTGATAATTTGCTGGAACAGTTCACAGGATTCAAATAGTTTACTTGCTAGATCACTAGTTTATTATTAAAGAATTCAACTCAGGAACATTCAGATGGAAAAGGTACACAGGGCGAGGTTTGGGTAAAGGAGAATTGAGCTTCCATGCCCTAACCAGGTGCAACACCATCCCAGCACCTCCATGTGTTCAGCAACCCAGAAGCTCTCTGAACCCTTTCATTTAGCACTTTTAGTGGAGGTTTCATTATGTAGGGGGCTTCTCTGGTGGTTCAGATGATAAAGAATCTGCCTGCAATCCTGAATTATGTAGACATGATTTTTTAAACCTTTGGCTGTTAGTGATGACTCAGCTTCCAGCCCATCTACCCTTCCCAGAAGTCAGGAGGGTGGGGCTGAAATTTCCAACCTTCTAATCACATGGTTGGCATTTTTGGCAACTAGACCTCATCCTGAAGCTATCCAGGAGTCCTCAGTCCTTAGTCATCTTATTGGCATACAAAAAGACACTTATTACTTCAGGGATTCCAAAGTGTTTAGGAGTTACATGCCAGGAAATGAGGAGGGGTAAGTAGAAACCAAATATATATTTCTTATTATGTCACAGTTTTTATTATATCCTTTCCAATCTATTTGCCTCATTATTTCTTTTTCTTGTTCTATTGCACTGGCTAGAATTTACAATATTGTGTTGAATATGAGTGGAGACTGGAAGTGGACATACTTAGTTGTTTACTATTAAATATGATGTTTACTGTAGGGTTATTGTAAATGCCCTTAATCAAATTAAGGAAATACCTGGATAGTGCTATACCTTGTATATTAGTTCTCAAAACCTGTGAAACATTGATTAGATTCAGATTCATGTGTATGATGCCCAAAACTGCCTCTGTGCACTAGTGTCAAATTGAGTCTCAGAGACAGAGTTTAGAGTGAAGTAGAAAAGAATAGCTCTATTGCTTTGCTGGGCAAAGGGGGACATGGTAGGGTCATGCCCTCAAAAACTGTGTGTCCCAACCTAGGGGTCATTCGGTGAGCAGTCTTTCAAGGGCAGGGGTTGCTGATAGGGATCAGGGTGTGTGCAGGGCCTGCATTCCTTTAATCTGGCCTCAGGTGGTCTTCTGATGAGCTCCGGTGATTCCTGAGGTTATCAAACTGTGACCTTCTCTCTGGAATAAAGAAAGCTTCATCAATTGTTAACATCTTCCATTTGCTAAAAAATACCGTTATGTATATCCCTTGAGGTAGAACCAGGACCCTGCCCAAGCCTGCAGTATTGTTTCTTGTCTGCCCCTCCCTTGTTTCTGCATCCCTTCCCCTCCTGATTAACAACTGTTAGAACCTTCCCTGTGAAGCTCAGAGGAAGTCATGGAAGCTGAAGCCTGTTTCCTGCAAACAAGAAACAGGGACACAGAAAGGCTTCAATTCCCAGGAGTGATGCTGAAAGCTCGGCCTCTGGGCACCAGTGCTGAATCGAATTTCAGAGACGGAATTTTGGTTGAAGTAGAAAAGAATCGCTCTATTTCTTTGCCAGGCAAAGGGGGACACAGAAACTGCTACCCTCAAAAGCTGTGTGTCCCAACCCAGGAGGATATGGTGAGGAGTTTTATAACAATAGTTCAGGAGTGGGGTTGCTTATAAGAATAAGGTGTGCGCAGGGCCTGATGTACGCTCATCTTGTCCTGCGAGAACTCCAAAATTACAACTTGCTGCTGAACAATCATTGACAGGAGAATGTTGGATTCTACCAAAAAAAAGATAACCCACATCCAAGGGCAAAAGAGAAGCCCCAGAAAGATGGTAGGAGGGGTGAAATCACGTTTAGAATCAAGCCCCATACCCGCCAGAGATGCTCGGAGGGCACAAACAAAACCTTTGTGAGCACCAGGAGACCCCACAGAGATTGAGAAGGACCTGCCGTTGAGTGTTTGAGTGTCTCCTGCAGGGGTATGGGTCAGCAGTGGCCTGCTGCAGGGGCAGGGCTCTGGGTGCGGCAAACCTGGGTATGGCATAAGCCCTCATAGAGGAGATTGCCATTAACTCTGCCGGAGAATGGCCAGAACTTACAAAGGACTGGGGAAACAGACTCTTGGAGGGCACATACAAAACCTTGTGTGCACCAGGACCCAGGAGAAAGAAGCAGTGACCCCGCAAGAGACTGGCCCAGACTTCCCTGTGAGTGTCGAGGAGTATTTGATAGAGATGTGGGTCAGTGGTGGCCTGCTGCAAGGTCATGGGGCACTGAGTTCAGTGCCTGCAGGGGACCTTTTGAAGGAGGTCATTATCTTCATTACCTCCACCATAGTTTGGCCTCAGGTCAAATAACAGAGAGGGAACATAGCCCCACCTATCAATAGAAAATTGGATTAAAGATTTACTAAGCATGACCCTGCCCATCAGAACAAGACCCAGTTTCCCCCTTAGTCAGTCTCTCCATCAGGAAGCTTCCATAAGCCTCTTATCCTTCTCCATAACAGGGCAGACAGACTGAAAACCACAATCACAGAAAACTAACCAATCTGATCATATGGACCACAGCTTTGTCTAACTCAATGAAACTATGAGCCATACCATGTAGGGCCAGCCAAGATGGATGCATCATGGTGGAGAGTTCTGACAAAACATGGTCCACTGGAGAAGGGAATGACAAACCACTTCAGTATTCTTGCCTTGAGAACCCCATGAACGGTATGAAAAGGCAAAAAGATAGAATACTAAAAGATGAACTCCTCAGGTCAGTACGTGCCCAATATGCAACTGGAGAACAGTGAAGAAATAACTCCAAAAAATTGAAGAGATGGAGCCAAAGCAAAAACAGCACCCAGTTGTGGATGTGACTGGTGATGGAAGTCAAGTCTGATGCTGTATAGAGCAATATTGCATAGGAACCTGGAATGTTCGGTACATGAATCAAGGTAAATTGGAAGTGGTCAAACAGGAGATGGCAAGAGTGAACATTGATATTTTGCGAATCAGTGAACTAAAATGGACTGGAATGGGTGAATTTAACTCAGATGACCATTATATCTACTATTGTAGGCAAGAATCCATTAGAAGAAATGGAGTAGCCCTCATAGTCAACAAAAGAGTCCAAAATGCCGTACTTGGATGCAATCTCAAAAATGACAGAATGATCTTTGTTCATTTCCAAGGCAAACCATTCAATTTTACAGTAATCCAAGTCTATGCCCCAACTAGTAACGCTGAAGAAGGTGAAGTTAAACAGTTCTATGAAGACTTACAAGGCCTTCCAGAAACAACACCCCAAAAAGATGTCCTTTTCATCATAGGGGACTGGAATGCAAAAGTAGGAAGTCAAGAGATACCTGGAGTAAATTTGGCCTTGGAGTACAAAATGGCCTCCAAGGCAAATTTGGCCTTGGAGTACAAAATGAAGCAGGGCAAAGGCTAATAGAGTTTGCCAAAACAATGCACTGGTCATAGCAAACACCCTCTTCCAACAACACAAGAGAAGACTCTGCGCATGGACATCACCAGATGGTCAATATCAAAATCAGATTGATTATATTCTTTGCAGCCAAAGATGGAGAAGCTCTATACAGTCAGCAAAAACAAGACCAGGAGCTGACTGTGGCTCACATCATGAACTCCTTATTGCCAAATTCAGACTTAAATTGAAGGAAGTAGGGAAAACCACTAGACCATTCAGGTATGACCTAAATCAAATCCCTTATGATTATACAGTGAAAGTGACAAATGGGTTCAAGGGATTTGATCTGATAGACAGAGTGCCTGAAGAACTATGAATGATGGTTTGTGACATTGTACAGGAGGCAGTGATCAAGACCATCCCCAAGAAAAAGAAATGCCAAAGGCTAAATGGTTGTCTGAGGAGGCCTTACAAATAACTGAGAAAAGAAGAGAAGCTAAAGGCAAAGGAGAAAATGAAAGATATACCCATCTGAATGCAGAGTTCCAAAGAATAGCAAGGAGAGAGAAGAAAGCCTTCCTAAGTGTGCAATGTGAAGAAATAGAGAAAAACAATAGAATGGGAAAGACTAGAGATCTCTTCAAGAAAATTAGAGATATCAAGGGAACATTTCATGCAAAGATAGACACAATAAGGGACAGAAATGGTATTTACCTAACAGAAGCAGAAGATATTAAGAAGAGATGGCAAGAATACACAGAAGAACTATACAAAAAATATCTTCATGACCCAGATAACCATGATGGTATGATCACTTATCTAGAGCCAGATATCCTGGAATGTGAAGTCAAGTGGGCCTTGGGAAGCATCACTACGAACAAAGCTAGTGAAGGTGATGGAATTCCAGTTGAGCTATTTCAAATCCTAGAAGATGCTGCTGTCAAAGTGCTGCACTCAATATGTCAGCAATTTGGAAAACTCAGCAATGGCCACAGGACCGGAAAAGGTCAGTTTTCGTTCCAATCCCAAAGAAGGCAACACCAAAGAGTGTTCAAACTACCACACAATTGCACTCACCTCATACTTTGGCAAAAAGTGTGCTCAAAATTCTCCAAGCCAGGTTTCAACAGTACGTGAACTGAGAACTTCCAGATATTCAAGCTGGATTTAGAAAAGGCAGAGGAAGCAGATCAAATTGCCAACATCTGTTGGCTCATCGAAAAAGCAAGAGAGTTCCAGAAGAACATCTACATCTGCTTAATTGACTATACCAAAGACTTTGTGTGGATCACAACAAAATGTGGAAAATTCTTGAAGAGATGGGAATACCAAACCACTTTACCTGCCTCCTGAGAAATCTGTATGCAGATGAAGAAGCAGCAGTTAGAACCAGACATGGAACAACAGACTGATTCTAAATTGTGAGGAGTATGTCAAGGCTGTATATTGTCACCCTGCTTATTTAACTTATATGCAGAGTACATCATGCAAATTACCATGCTGGATGAAGCACAAGCTGGAATCAAGACTGCTGGAAGAAATATAGATAGCCTCAGATATGCAGATGATATCACCCTTATGGCAGAAAGTGAAGAAGAACTAAAGAGCCTCTTGATGAAAGTGAAAGAGGAGAGTGAAAAAGCTGGCTTAATACTCAACATTCAAGAAATAAGATCATGGCATCTGGTCCCACCACTTCATTGCAAATAGATGGGGAAGAAATGGAAACAATGACAGACTTTTTAGGCTCCAGAATCACTGCAGATGGTGACTGGAGCCATGAAATTAAAAGATGTTTGCTCCTTAGAAGAAAACTATGACCAACCTAGACAACATTTTAAAGAGCAGAGACATTACTTTGCCAACAATGTAATCTCGTCAAAGCTATGGTTTTTCTAGTAGTCATGTATGGATGTGAGAGTTGGACCATAAAGAAAGCTGAACGCTGAAGAATTGATGCTTTTGAGCTGTGGTGTTGGAGAAGATTCTCGAGAGTCCCTTGGACTGCAAGGGGATTAAACCAGTCCATTCTAAAGGAATCAGTTCTGAATTTTCACTGGAATGGCTGATGCTGAAGGTGAATCTCCAATACTTTGGCCACTTGATGCATTGAAGTGACTCATTGGAAAAGACCCTGATGCTACAAAAGATTGAAGGCAGGAGGAGAAGGGGACGACAGAGGATGAGATGATTGGGTGGCATCTCTGAGTCAATGGGCATCAGTTTGAGCAAACTCTGGGAGTTGCTGATGGACAGGGAAGCCTGGCATGCTGCAGTCCGTGGGGTCACAAAGATTTGGACACTGAGTGACTGGACTGAACTGAACTGAGGCAAAACAGGACCCTGCCTCAAGGCTGCGCTGTTTTTCTTAGCTGTTCCTCCCTTGTCTCTGCATCCCACTCCTTCCCTGATTAGCAACTGTTTGAATCTTTTCTTTTGAACTCAGAGAAGTTCACAGGGCCTTGAGTCTGTTTCCTATAAATAAGGAACGGGGACACAGAAAGGCTTCTGTGCCCAGGTGTTGCAGGGAGAAGAAAATTTTGACTTCATATGGGAAACTTTCTTTGGCTTACTTTATATTGCTTTTCTTATTACAATCATACAAAATGGCCTGCCCCCAGAGGACCCTGCCCTCTCTGCCTAACTGTTAAAGACGCTTTGTTCAGCTCATATAGAGATAATCTGTGAATCAGTTGGTTCAATCACTCAGTTGTGTCTGACTCTGTGACCCCATGGACTGCAGCATTCCAGGCTTACCTGTCCATTACCAATTCCTGGAGTTTGCTCAAACTCATGTCCATTGAGTCAGTGATGCCATCCAACCATCTCATCCTCTGTCATCCCCTTCTCCTCCTGCTTTCAATTGTTCCCATCATCAGGGTCTTTTCCAATGAGTCAGTTCTTCACATCAGGTGGCCAAAGTATTGGCGTTTCAGCTTCAGCATCTGTCCTTCCAGTGAATGTTCAGCACTGATTTCCTTTACGATTGACTGGTTTGATCTGCTTGCTGTCCAAGGGACTCTCAAGAGTCTTCTCCAACACGAGAGGTCAAAAGCATCAATTCTTTGGTGCTCAGCTTTCTTTATAGTCCAGCTCTCACATCCATACATGACTACTAGAAAAACCATAGCTTTGACTAAATGGACCTTTGTTGGCAAAGTAATGTCTCTGCTTTTTAATAAGCTATCTAGGTTTGTCATAGCTTTTCTTCCAAGAAACAAGCATCTTTTAATTTCATGGCTGCAGTCACCATCTGCAGAGATCTTGGAGCCCAAACAAATTAATTCTGTCAGTGTTTCCATTGTTTCCACATCTATTTGCCATTGAGTGATGGGACTGGATGCCATGATCTTAATCTTTTGAATGTTGAGTATTAAGCCAGCTTTTTCACTCTTCTCTTTCACTTTAATCAAGAAGCTCTTCAGTTCTTCTTCGCTTTCTGCCTTAAAGGTGGTGTCATCTGCATATCTGAGGCTATTGCTATTTCTCCTGGCAGTCTTGATTCCAGCTTGTGTTTCATCCAGCCTGGCATTTCACATGACATCCTCTGCATACAAGCTAAATAAGCAGGGTGACAATATACAGCGTTGACTTACTTCTTTCCCAATTTGGAACCAGTCCATTGTTCCATGTCCGGTTCTAACTGTTGCTTCTTGATCTGCATACAGATTTCCCAGGAGGTAGGTAAGGTGGTCTGGTATTCCCATCTCTTAAGAATTTTCGACATTTTGTTATGATCCACAAAGTCAAAGGCTTTTGCATTGTCAATGAAGCAGAAGTAGATGTTTTTCTGGAACTCTCTTGCTTTTTCTAAGATCTGACAGATGTTGGCAATTTGATCTCTGGTTCCTCTGCCTTTTCTAAAACCAACTTGAACATCTGGAAGTTCTCAGTTCATGTACTGTTGAAGCCTCACTTGGATAATTTTAGAATTACTTTACTAGTGTGTGAGTTGACTGCAATTGTGCGGTAGTTGGAACATTCTTTGGCATTGCCTTTCTTTGCAATTGGAATTAATACCGACCTTTTCCACAGAATATGTGAATAGCTACAACAAAAAGAAGAGTTTAACACACCACTTCCAAAGGCTGGCCCTTCAGGAGATGTTTTGCAAGACCAAAGACCCTTTTTACTTTATTTCCTCACCGCATCTCCCTCTCTTTCCTGCCTTTTGACTTTAGTTCCTCATTGATTCTCTCTCTGACTCTATAAAAGAACTTGGCATGCAGACCCTGACAAGATGGTTATTTTGGGACATTAGTCTGCCATCTTCTTGGTCGGCTGGCTTTCTCAATAAAGTCATATTCCTTAACTCTACTCCTTGTCTCTTGGATTCACTGGCCTGTCATGGGGCAAGCAGAGCTAGCTTGGACTCAGTAACAGCCCCACAGGGTCTAGCTCGGTTTTAGGAACCCCACAGTGTCCTGCTTATTTTCACATATGCAGCTTGAAGGTGAGCCCAGGAGAACATATACAACTCTATGAGAACATTTTATTGACTGCCTTAATCTCCCTGGTCCTTTGGCTTCCTTGCTGTCTGTGCTCTCCTTGCAACTGAAACTGCATTGGGTCCCAGCAAGAGAATAAATAGTGAGAAGAGCGCTAGGAGTGCTCCCTTGCTCTTGGGGTTGAGTTGTCTCAGAGTTTAAGGTGCTGGCTTGGCCTCCTCTGTGCACTGCTCCATTGCCACTGTGGATTTGCCTAGGACTGGTGTGGGACAGAATGGGAAAGCAAAAACAAAGGACACTTTGGATTCCCCTCACTCTCTGTGACCTATGGAGGCCCCTTTTCCTGACACTCAGACTGTACTAAAGAATTTCTCTTAGAGTTCTAGCTGTTTGTTCCTGCTGCACAGTTCTGAGTTTTAGCTTGTGTTTGAATTCAGGCCAGGAGATACCAGAGGAAAAACAAAATGGAAAATGCAGTGATGGTTCAGTGGTACTTTGAGTTCTTGTTTCCTTCCCTAACCTGTTTGTTGACATTTGAGATAGCTGTTCCATGTATTCTGTCTAGAGGTTTTACCTGTATTTAATGTGGAAATACAGTGTAAATAAAGTTCTTATTGTCCTGACCAGAACCCAATAATCTCAGTACCATTTTAATTTATGTTTTCTCTTCTCTCTTTAGAGAGTTTGAACATATTTCTATGTTTGGGGAGCTGTTTTTACATTACTTTGGGGAATGAAGTTTTCTTTTTTTCTCTAATTAAAAAAAATTTTTTTTAATCTGTTAGATTTATTAGATCTTTATCCAAGAAGGGTTGCAAATATTTTCTCCCAGTTTGTCCATTGTCTTCTGATACTATTTATATTTTGGGGGCCATGCAGAAGTTTTGTTTTTAATAAAGTCATAATTACAATATTTTATTGCATCTGGATTTTAAATCAAGATAGAAATCCTTTTCTTTCATCTAAGTTAAAGAAGAACTCACCTATATTTTTCTCTAGAGCCTGTATAGTTTCCAAGTAGTTCTCTAATCAGTTTGAGACTGAATCTTATATATGGTGTGAGATATAGATCTAACTTTATCATTTTCAAAAGTGTTCCATGGGACTTTCCTAATGGTCCAGTGGCTAAGACTCCATGCTCCCAATTCCTGGTCAGGGAACTAGATCCTACATGCCACAACTAGAGATCCCACATGCCGCAAGGAAAATCGAAGGTGCCACAACGAAGACCCGTCACACCTGAATAAAAAATTTTTAATAGTGTTTCAGAAGTCCTGCAACCTCCTCAAGTTTGGCAACTCATAAATCATAGTCACAAGATTCAGTTGCAATTTCTAGTTAAGGCTAAGGTTTATGACAGTAAAGTATGCAGGGCAAAAGCAAGCAGGAAAAAGATGTACATTGGCAGAGGCCAAAGGACAAATGCTGGCTTCTGCATCTATTCCTTCCACAACTACACAGGACATGCTCTTTCTCATACCCACACACATCAAACTACAGACATATGTGGTATATCTCTGCCCAGGGAATCTTGTTTGAGTTTTAGTCTGAGTCTTTTGTGGAGGGCAGTTGGTCATATAATAGGCATATCCTGCTACACAACCAGCCATGGCAACAGGCTGGACCCCAGCAATGAAATCAGGTGCATGTAAATCATCAATCTTGATGTTTGTGCAAAGCAATCTGACAAGCTGGGACGGCATGGTCCATTGCTCCAGGTGTACATAGCAAGACCATCAATTACTGACACAAACACTCTGAAGGCCATATGCCAAGAAGTTTATCAAAGGTCAATTGTGGTTCTAGGTTCCCTTGAAGACAGGTAGGCATAGGCAACCAGATCTGCTATTTTAACTCTTTCCTTGCAAAATGGCTAACCCCAGTGTTTTGAGATGCCACTTTTTATCATATAATGAAGTTCTATATGTACTGACATCTATTTCTGGATTTTATGTTCTGTTTCTGTCTTGTCTGTTCACTCACACAACAGTACACATAATGTATTTTTCATTTGTTTGGTTTTGGCCCCACCTCATAGGCTGCAGTCCATGGGGTCTCGAAGAGTCGGACACGACTGAGCGACTTCACTTTCACTTTTCACTTTCATGCATTGGAGAAGGAAATGGCAACCCACTCCAGTGTTCTTGCCTGGAGAATCCCAGGGACGGGGGAGCCTGGTGGGCTGCCATCTATGGGGTCACACAGAGTCGGACACGACTGAAGTGACTTAGCAGCAGCAAGGTGGATGAGGTAAGTGCAACAAGAGAAGATTGTGAAGAGGGAGCCTGGGGAAAGTTTATCGATACTGTGTACCTTCTAGCGTAAGCAGCTTTGCCAACTCTGAGGGAACCCCTAGTCTGTTGGTGTCTTTCCTGGTACTTCTGACCACTTCTCCTGAGCAGGGCGTTCTTCTAGGAGTTGAAATTTCTGAAGGGGAAAAGTCATGGCTATTCCAATGGAGGCTGAAACTCAAAAATGACAAACCAGTTTAAAACAATCAGTAATAAAACTCAAACACTTTTGTCTGTAAGGTAACTTGCATTGCT
>NW_011495018.1:27184300-27206963 GCF_000754665.1 Bison bison bison
AAGTCGTTCAGTAGTGTCCGACTCGGGATTTTAGTTCCCAGATCAGGAATTGAACTCACGTCCTAGGCAATGAAAGTGCAGAGTCCTAACCACTGGACCACCATGGGATTCCTCACAGTGTTTTCATTGCTACTGCTACTGCTAAGTCACTTCAGTCATGTCCGACTCTGTGCGACCCCATAGACATCAGCCCACCAGGCTCCCCCATCCCTGGGATTCTCCAGGCAAGAACACTGGAGTGGGTTGCCATTTCCTTCTCCAATGCATGAAAGTGAAAAGTGAAAATGAAGTCGCTCAGTCATGTCCAACTCTTAGCGACCCCATGGACTGCAGCCTACCAGGCTCCTCCGTCCATGGGATTTTCCAGGCAAGAGAACTGGAGTGGGGTGCCGTTGCCTTCTCCAATGTTTTCATTAGAAAGGCTTTATAGCATGTTTAATGTTTATAGAAATTGTCCATTCCTAGTGTTTTCCTGGTTGTTCTTGTGTGTTTATTTTTCCATATGAAGTATAGCATCAGCATATCTATTTCCATGAAGAAACTTGTCTCTACCTGGCGTCTTTTGTTCATTTTTATCTATTTTCCCATCTTTATTTTATTTTTAAAAAGTTTATATTTATTTATTGGTTGTGCCAGGTTTTAGTTGTGGCATGCAGACTCTTACTTGCAGCATGTGGGGTCTCATTCCCTGACTAGGACTCAAACCCACGCCTCCCTGCATTTGGAGCTGGAGTCTTAGCCACTGGACTACCAGGGAAGTCCCTATTTTCCAATCTTTAAACAAATATTTTTTCTGCAAAAATAAGCCATATTACAGCAAAAATGACAAAGAAAAACCACATTAATCCCAAACATAACATTGATATCACTTTGTTATTATTTCTTTTTACACAATTTAAATCATGTTGTTAGAATCTTATAACCATCATTTTTAATGACTGTAGTATTTAAACAAGGAGATAGTCATAATTTTTTTCATAACCTATTTGATTATTCGCTTATTAAAAAGTATTCATTCTGCCCAAATTTTGACTATTATAAATAATGCTAAATATTATGTATCCATTTATTTCTTTGAGGTATAGACTCCTAGAGTGGAATTGCTGTAAGGTAAAAGGTGTGCGCATCTTTAAGCTTCCTGACAAATGTTAATAAATTGCTTTCTTTATGGTTGTACTAATTAAACTACTACTACCTACTTTCACTGCATTCTTACCTTTCACTGTAAACCCTGGCTTAAAATATAATAAAAACGTATCCATTTCGATGTTTGGCCAAAACGCAATGGTTTAGACCTTCTGACCCACCAATTCCACCTCTAGAATTATGGAAATAGCCATCTGATATGCAGGTGCAAGGATGTCAGTGTGATATCAGGTATCTTACAAACACAAGTGTGTTAAAGTCCATGCAGAGGGTGATCATGGGGAAAGACTTCCGTATTTTGCTTTATAAACTTTCATGTTGTTTTAATTCTTCACAATGAGAATGTATTACTTTTTAAAAATTTGTGATAATATACCTAACATGAAATCTCCCATTTTAACTATTTTTAAGTGCACGGTACAGTGGCATTTAGTTCATTCACACTGTTGTGCAACCATCGCCATGACTTTTTTCATCTTCCCAAAATGAAGCTCTGTACCAATTAAATGGTAGTTGCCCATTATTCCCTCCTCCTCAGTTCCTTGAAACACCCTTCTGCTTTCTGTATCTAGCAATGTGACCACTCTAGATACCTCATATTAGTAGACTCCTTTAATATTTGTCCTTTTGTGTCTAGCTATTTCCACTTAGTATAATGTTATCAGAGTTCATCTTGTTGCGGCATGGAGCACATTGAAGAAATGTTTAAAAAATATTCTTTCCTTTTTGAGGTTAAATACTGCTCCATTGTATGTATATACTACATTTTCTTCATCCATCATCTATCAAAGGACACTTGGGTTGCTTCCATCTTTTGGATTTGTGAATAATGCTGCTAAGAATAGGGACCTACAAATGTCTCTTCAAGATCCTACTTTCAATTGCACTGTTTTCATCAGTCACGTTTTTACAAATAGGTAGACTCATTCATCAGAGAAGGCGATGGCACCCCAGTCCAGTACTCTTGCCTGGAAAATCCCACGGACGGAGGAGCCTGGTAGGCTGCAATCCATGGGGTCATGAAGAGTCGGACACAACTGAGTGACTTCCTTTTTTTTTTTTTTTACCCACACGTGGAATTGCTGGGTTTATCTGGCTCTTACACTTTGATGTTCTTCAGGGCTAGATTTGAGATGCTCTTCTCTCTCTCTGTTTTCCCCTTATGTTATCTCACTGATTTGCATGAAATATAAATACCCAGGACTATCTAGTTTTTATCTCTAGCCCATACCTCTCTCCTGTATCTCTAATACTTTGTTCTATATATCTTCTTGATGACTATCCAGCATTTTAAACACAATATATTCAAAAGTGAGCTGCACACCTGCTCCCTCCCTATGTCAGTAATTGGCATGGCCATCATCCAGGTTTCTCAGGCTTGTGCTCATTAACCCATATCAATCTTCTCCAAGTCCTAGTTTGAAATAGATCTCTGTTCTGACACTGTATTTCCCTCTTCACTGTCGTCATCCTAGACCAGGCCATTAATTGGCAGCTGTCATGTGGATTACTCCAGGAGGCTCCTAAAGGATCTCTTTACTTTTCTTACCCTCTGTAATAGTTTTCCTGAGGTTTCTATAACAAATTATCACAGGGGAATTCCCTGGCAGTCCAGTGGTTAGGACTCAGAGCTATCACTGCTGGGGCCCCAGGTTGATCCCTTGTCAGGAAACTAAGATCCCACAAGCCACACAGTATGATGAGAGAAACCCAAATTATCACAACTTGGTCCTTTTAAACAACAGAAATTTATTCTCTCATGGCTCTGGATGCCAGAAGTCTGAAATCAAGGTGTGGTCAGGGCCCCGTTCCCTTTCGAGGCTCTGTGGAATGTATTCAATCCTGAATTCTTCCAACTCCTGGTGTTTACCGGCTTTCCTTGATGTTCCTTGAGTTGTGATCGCGCTACTCCAATGTCTATCTCTGTTTTCACATCACTTTCTCTCTGTCCGTCTCTTTTCACCTTCTGTTTCTCAAATCTCATTCTACCTTTCCCTTATAAGAACACATGTCATCGGATTTAGTGCCCACCTGGATAATCCAGGGTTAGATCCTCATCTCAAGATTTTAACTGCATCTGCAAAGATCCTTTTTGCAAATAAGATAACAGTCACAGGTTCATGGGATTCAATGTGGATATCTTCTTGTGGGCCTTTTTTCAGCTAACCACATCCCTTCTTTTTCACCTAGTAACTAGAGTGATTTTTTTAAATGTAATTTTATTTAAAATTTTACATGTCTATAGCCCTTCAATGTCTCCCACCCCAGTTTTAATAATATACAAATTCTTTCCCCTGATCCCCAGGCTCCTTCCTGTCTGATCTAAAGCCTATCTCTCCAAACTCATCTTCCATTCATCTGCTCCCCATGTCACCTAGGCAGCTCTCCCCTTCACTATGCCCATTTTCATACAGTTAACTCTTATTATATCTTCTCTCTCCACAGGTTAGCCTATCAACTGGTGTGGGAGTCCACACCTAATTCTAGGATATTAGTTGTTCTACAGTGCTTAATGTGCTCAGTCATATCCGACTCTTTGTGACCCCATGAACTGTAGCCCACCAGGCTCCTCTGTCTGTGGGATTTTTCAGGCAAGAATACTAGAGTGGGTTGACATTTCCTCCTCTAGGGGATCTTCCCAACACAGGGATCAAACCCATATCTCCTGCATTGGCAGGTGGATTCTTTACCACTGAGTCTCCTGTTACAGAGACTATCTGGTACAGTAGGGGTCAGAAAACATACCTCTTTCTTTTTTTTCTTAGCTGTACCACATAGCTTGCAGGACCCTAGCTCCCTGATCAGGGCTTGAACCTGTGCTGTTGTGGTGGGGTGAGGGGGTGTGGAAAGGTGTGGAGTCCTAACTTAACCACTGGACAGCCTGGGAATTCTCAAACCTGTCTTTCTTTATAAATAAAGTTTTATAGGCATATGTAATTCTTTGCTTACATATTATTTATGGCTGCTTCTGAGCTACAGCAGCAGAGTTGAGTGGCTGCCACAGGGACTATGTGGCCGACAAAGCCAAACATATTTATTATACGGACCTTTAGAGAAAAAATTTTTCCCAGTCTCTGTTCTAGGATGTTGGTTTCCTATTTAGTGCTCTCAGGTCCATTATTTGGTTTCTTCTTTTCTCCAAATATTTAACTACTTTCCAGGTGCTATTGCTGCCTCCTCTAGTAAATTCTCTGAATTTTCAATAACTTGTTTTATTGTAGACTGTGTTGCTTGGTCTATTAACAGTACCTGGTGGAACAGGCAGGTGACATCAGGCAACCACTGATCTTTGTCCACGCCAACTGAGCCCTTCCTAGTGAAGAGAAGGAGTGATCTTGCCCATCTTGAGGGAATTTAAATTACTAGCACACTTTTGTTTTATAAAGGAGTGGCCATTTCCGCACTTCCCCAGCTCCTGTGCCTGGGTCTGTAACAGGCTCTGACTTACAAATGGGAATGTGCTTATTTACTATGCCCAGCAGGTGCACGGGCTTCCCCCGTACCTCAGTGGTAAAGAATCCGCCTGCAATGCAGCAGACCCAGGTCTGCTCCCTGGGTTGGGAAGATTGCCTGGGAAATTCCATGGACATATAGGAGCCTGGTGGGCTACAGTCCATAGCGTCACAAAGAGTCAGACATTACTGAAGTGACTGAGCATGCATGCATGCAGCAGGTGCCTATGCCTTATTACATCAAACTGTTTCTATCTCTGTTCAAATACACTGTTCTTCATGGAGCAAGATGAGTGTGACCCAGTTCTCCTATAACACTGGAGTCCTGACCTGGCTCTACTGTGGGAGTCCGTTCTTACTGGAGTGTGTGACTGACTGATGCTTTGTCCACTCCTGCCTGAATATCCTGCAGGGCATGAACCACTATCCTCCAAATTGCAAGCTCTTCTGTCACTTACAGACATTCATAGGATTTGGCTAAAGTCCTGTCTGAAAGGAGGCTATCAGCTTTTCCAGTCTTTTCTGACTACTGCTGAGTAGAGGTTTTGCCTTAGAATTCCAATATTTCTAGTGGAAGAGCATTGTATCCTCTTACAAGGGGAAAATAAAGAAAAAACAAACTCCCAAACCCAAGAAATGGCTGCTGGATGATTTATACAGTGAATATACAAAAGTATTCACTCTCAATTGCTTAGTTAAAGCATTCTCTACCTATCTGGACCTAAAGTGATCTGAAGGAGATTGTTGCTTTGTTTAAATATCTTCCAGTGGTTTGCCACAAAGTGGTTCCTTTTCTTTCCTCAATGGGCCCTTCTGATTGTAGTCTCAACCAAGAAACCATGTGAGAAGTGAAAATGAAAGTTGCTCAATTGTATCTGACTCTTTGCAACCCTGTGGACTATACAGTCCATGGGTTTCTCCAGGCCAGAACACTGGAGTGGGTAGCCGTTCCCTTCTCCAGGGGATCTTCCCAACCCAGGGATTGAACCCAGATTTCCCACATTGCAGGTGGCTTCTTGACCATCTGAGCCACCAGGGAAGCCCAAGAATACTAGAGTGGGTAGCTTATCCCTTCTCCAGTGGATCTTCCCAATCCAGGAATCAAACCTGGGTCTCCTGCATTGCAGGTGGATTCTTTACCAGCTGACCTACCAGGGAAGCCCAAGAAGCCATGGGTTGCCTTATCTTGCAGAATATCCGGTCTAAATTAAGCTAAACCTACATCGAGTGTTTACCAATGTAGCCATACTCCCACCCCAAATGACAAAGCTCTGCCTTATACACTTTAAAATATTTGGATCTCAAAACTATCAGTTGGAGACATTTCGTTAGCTCACTCGGATGAACGCACACACACACACACACGCACACAAACCCCTTGTAAACTATTTTTTAAGGACAGGAAGGAGCTATCTAACATTCCTTAACACATGATGATGTGTACCTGACATATATCTGTGGGTTCATGAAAGCATGTTAGAAAAACTGTTTAATCTTATTTAGTTGGCTTCTTTGGTCCAGTTTCATCTTATTTTTGATGGACAATATTTTTTGGGGGGCAAAATTTTTGATGAACAAAAGTTTGAGGACTTTTTTTTTTAATTCAAGAATTATTTCTATTACATGATTTTTATGAACTCTTTTTTGTCTTCAAAGTCTTTGAATATAATTTTGAAGAGAAAGTTTAATGTAATCATAATATACTATTTTCATATTTGCCATTTTACTTTTAGCTATCTTTATTGAGAATCATTCACATATCATACAATTCACTCATTTACAGTGTACAGTCCAGTGGGTTTTTGCAATCATCACCACATTAAATTTTCATGCCTTTCGTCACTCCCAGAAGAAACTCTGTACCTCTTAAACATACATACCCCATTCACCCCAGACACGTCAGTCAAAGGCAATCACTTCTATTTCCTGTCTCTATGGATTTGCTTTTTCTGAACATTTCATATAAATAAAGCCATACCATATGTGATCCTTTATGACTGGCTTCTTTCACTTAGAAAAGTGTTTTCAAAGTTCACTCATGTAGCATGTTTCAGTACTTCATTTCACTTTGTGGTTAAATAATATCCCACAGAATAGACAGGCAACATTTTGTTTATCCATTATCTTGATGACTATTGGAATTCTTTCTTGCTACTATAAATTATGCTGCTATGAACATTCATGTAAGGGCTGTTGAGTGGACATATATTTTCATTTCTCTTGAATATATACCTAGGAGTGGAATTGCTGGGTTATAGAATAACTTTATTTTTTAGTCATGCAGGCATGAGGGATTTTAGTTGCCTGGCCAGAGATCGAAACTATGCTCCCTAAAATGGAAGTGTGGAGTCCTAACTACTGGACTGCCAGGGAATTCCCTGTATGGTAACTCTTAGTTTAGCCTTTTGAGAACAGTCAGGCTGATTAAAGTCTTTGGTGAATTATTTACTTACAAACAAAAGAAATCACTCCAAGTTCCAAGGAGCATTTATGGATTCCTTGACCCCCCAAGCAGTCCTACCATGTTGGTCATGGATCTGCTTTAAAATTTTGGTGCTCAGAAGGAGTGGACCTGAAGGCATCTGGCAGCAAGAGCAGCAGCTCCAACAGAGTGTTCCAAAAGCTGTACCAGGAAGATTAGAATGGACATTTCCCAGATGGGCCTTAGCCCATGGAGATATTTCCCAATCCACCCTTCTTATCCCAATAAAAACAAATTCACAAGAAAAAAAATTGGTTCCCAGAGACCCACTATTCTTTACAGTCCACCAGATTCTGCTATCTCATAAAGGACGTAGTGAATTAGTGCATGAACTAATACTGATTTTTATTTTTTGGCCATGCCAAGTGGTTTGCAGGATCTTAGTTTCTCAACCAGGGATTGAATCCTGGCCCTCAGCAATTAAAGCCGGGAATCCTAACCCCTGGGCCACTCGGGAATTCCCAATGATTTTTAGATATGTCTTTGCTTTGATTTATTTGTTTTTGGTTGTGTTGGGTCTCTGTTGCTGCACGGGCTTTCCTCTAGTTGTGGAGAGCAAGGGCTCCTTTCTAGTCGTGATGTGAGGGCCTCTCCTTGCAGTGGCTTCTCTCATTGTGGAGCACAGGCTCTGGAGTGCCCGAGCTTCAGTAGCTGTGGCATATGGACTCAGTAGCTGTGGCTCCCAGGCTCTAGGGCACAGGCTCAACAGTTGTGATGCATGGGTTTAGTTGCTCTATGGCATGTGGGATCTTCCCGAATTAGGGACTGAACCCGTGTCTCCTGCATTGGCAGGTGGATTCTTAACCACTGAGCCACCGGGGAAGCCCTTAGATATGTCTGTTTGAAATATCAAAGCAAACCTCTCTCCCCTGACAAAACAAACAAACAAAAAAACCTTCTAATATTGATATTTTATATTGTCTACAACTAATCATGATATATGGACTAGAATTACTAGTTGTACTAGATCCATTTTTGCTGTTTACATTTATACCATTCTAACAAGATAGCATCCAGGGTGAGAGTGAAGTTCTGGTTCAGTCTAGGGCATGACTCAGTTGTGTTGCCTTATCAAAATGTAAAGATCCCAGAAAAGTGCTCCAGATATAACTTGGATGTGGTAACACACATGATCACAATGGAGTACAAGAAATTCTCATTTGACAAAAGAGATACATTGTGGAAGGCCTGCATATTATAAACATCACATAATTAGGCCATTTGCCATATGTATAAGTCAGGGTTCTACCAAAGAGACATAATCAGTAGGAGATAAATATATATATATATGAGATTTATTATTACAAGGAATTCCCTTATATGATTGTGAGTGCTTGCTAAGCAGGGTCTGAAATTCCCATACCAGGCCAACAGAATGGAAACTCCTGTGCATGGGCTGATGATGCAGTCTATAGAAAGAATTTCTTCCTCAGAGAAATCTTGGTTTTGCTTCTAAGGCTCTTTAACTTATTGGATACAGTCCATTCAAATTATAAAGGATAGTATCTTTTACTTAGTTACTGATTGTAATGTTAATCACATGTACAAAATACTTTCATAGTAACACCTACATAAGCTTTTGAATAACTGTATTATAGCCTAGCCAAGTTGACACATAAAACGAGCCATCATGGGACCTCCATGATGGTCCAGTGGTTAAGACTCTGCCACTCCACTGCAAGGGACGCTGCTTCAACCCCTGGTATGGGAATAAGATCCCACATGCCACATGGTGTGGACAACAAATAAATAAGTGATTTAAATTAAAAAAAAATAGCTATCATACCAAAGAACTGACAAAGGCTGCAGATATTTTAGTTTACCAACTATACTGACACGCCCCTGTGGCAGTAATGCAAGCTCATAATTTACTCAGCTTATCAGCTTTGAAAATACTGCAATTCTTGACTGTATTTTTAAAAATTTTAGGGTTTTCAATATTTCATATTCTTTACATAAAGTAAAACTTTATTAACATTGTTATTAATATTTTATACAATACTAATTTAAAATTATATTAGTGAAAGGCACAGTACAAGCAATTCTTTTGTCAGATAGCTTTTACAATGTCAATCAGGGTTAAACACTATGGCTTTTAACATAATTACGTGGAGGCTTTTGCAGTTTTAGGCCTTTTAAGGAGAGCACCTTGGGTATCTGGGTCTGTCTCTTTCAGTTTCTTCAACCATCCTCTTTCAGTGTTATAGTCCAGTTCCCATCCTTCTTCCTCGAGACTCTACACTCCTTACAGGAGGAGACATTTTCTTCCTTCCTTCCATGTCTTCTTGGATCTTGCAAACCTCCATATCTCAGGCTTGATCAGACTTTGGGGACTTCAAAGAGAGAGGTGAGGCCCAGTTCAGGAGCCATGGATGGGGACTGAAACAGGATGGAAGGGGGCAAGGCACAACCTCTAAAGGAATGACACAGCCCTTGAAGATATAACCAGAAGTGGTTAGAACCAACTAGGTCCAAGAGAGTAGATTAGACTTCCAGTAGGCCTTGAGCCTCATCACACACTCATCGCGATACATTAGCATGCTAAATGACAAACCCACATACACCACGTCTGTTTCCAGGTTGACTGTAACTGGGTGGTGGCCCAATTCCTGGAAATCTCTACCCCTTCTCCAAAATATTGATAGTTGGAATAATCCTCCTATTTGTTAGCCTATGAAATTACTCAGTCCATAAAAACAACCACCCCATATTTTGCTGTCTGAGATGGCCCACAGTCTGGTTATAGAGTGTGTTTCTCTCTAAATAAACTCACCTCTTACCTATCACTTTGTCTTTCACTTAATTCTTTCTGCATAAGACATAAAGAACCTGAGCTTCAGGGCTTCCTTTTTGGCTCAGTGGTAAAGAATTCACCTGCCAATGCAGGAGACACAGGTTCAATCCCTGGTCCAGGAAGACCCCCCACACCATGGAGCAACCAAGCCTGTACGCCACAATTACTGAGCCCATGTGCCACAACAATTGAAACCCTCACCCTATAGCCCATGCTCTGCAACAAGAGCAGCTACTGCAATGAGAAGCCTGCACCCCCTAACTAAAGAGTAGACCTGCTTGCCACACCTAGAGAAAAGTCGGTGTAGCAACAAAAACCCAGCACAGCCAAAAATAAATAAATACATTTTTTTAAAAAAGAAGAAACTGAGCTTCACTAAGTCCTGAGACCAGATGTGTGATCTCAGTTAAAACACCATGGATTCAAGTCTCAGTCTGAGTTTTGGCAGCATTTAAAGTTCTAACCTAGGGGTTTGAGTCCCAATGTAAGTTTTTTGGTTTCAGCACCAAATCCAGCTCAGTTTTACCCAAATGAGCATAGGAATTTGATATCTTCACCAGTTCCCTGAGAAGTATGTACACCACTCCCAAGTCAGCATTAATTTTACTCGGTGACAACACATTCTGTCACAGATGTCACTTCCCACAGCATTATTTCGTTAAGGGACATTTGAGTCCTCTCTGAATATGGCTCCCAAACTTCACGACATTAGTCGCCAATATCTTTCCAAGAATAAAGTACACCAGCTCCAAATCTCTCTTCTAATAAGATTGGGGGATTGGGACGCATTGGTAGGTCTCAGTTCCTTCTTCAGCAGGCCCTCAATAAATATTTGCTGAATTAAATAGAATGAACTTTCCTTTATGTGATGGGGAATCACAAATGGCCTTTGAATTATGATTAAATTTCCACCGTGTGGCAATACAAGCATTAATTCCTCCAAATAAACTTACATATTTCAAAGTAGAAACTTCATACTTCCTAATGGAAATATTCTTGCACAGAACAACATCACTGGTACTCAAGTTGAAATCATTATTATTCATAATGGAACATCGTTATACCAACTATTTCAGGGCTCCGCGCATCTGATGCAAACAGAATATTGTTGTCTGCTGCTGCTGCTGCTGCTAAGTCGCTTCAGTCTTGTCCGACTCTGTGCGACCCCATAGACGCCAGCCCACCAGGCTCCTCCATCCATGGGATTTTCCAGGCAAGAGTACTGGAGTGGGGTGCCTTTGCCTTCTCCAAGGAACCAATTCCGTCATTTTTAGAAGCAGTGTAGAGCGCATCAGTCTTTCGAAGTATAAAATGGGTGAGGTTATTCTAAGTTGTGGCCTGCAAGCCCCGCCCCATATACCTGAGTGGCTCCGCCTACTGCCCGGCTTAGGTGAGGGGCGGTGAACCACATTTCCCAGCGGGCCCTGCGGGCCTTTAGCGCCTGCGCGTTGGCAGCTCAGGCAGGCGGACGGAACTCCCGCGCTATCCAGCCCCCTGGTCTCGCCTCATCTGTTCTCTACCTACGGCATGGAGGGGCTCCCGGCGGTAACCGCAGGCAACGCGGGCGCTGCCAAGGCCGAGGGAGCCGCAACCATGCCGCCGCCGCCTCCCGTCTCCCCGCCTGCCCTCACTCCGGCACCCGCAGCGGGTGAGGAGGGCCCGCCGCCCCTACCCGAGGCGGGGGATCCCGGCTGCTCGGGCTCCCGGCCCCCTGAGCTGGAGCCGGAGCGCAGCCTGGGCCGCTTGAGGGGCCGCTTCGAGGACGAGGACGAGGAGTTGGAAGAAGATGAGGACCTGGAGGAAGAAGAAGAGGAGGAAGAGGAGGAAGAGATGAGCCACTTCTCGCTGAGGCTGGAGGGGGGCCGGCCGGACTCCGAGGACGAAGAGGAGGTATTGATAGCCCCTGTTTGACCACGCCGGCCCTCCGCCGTTAGGGCCGGGCCGGATGTCCCCGCTCGCCGCTGCATCCTTTGGCATTGGAGTCCACCCTCGCCTCTCCTTGCGCTGCCTGCTCGTGGCGCGGACTGGCCTTCTGTCCCTGCCAACTCATTTTGTAAGATTCCGGCAGTCACTTAAGCTCTCTGGGTCCGACTCACTCATTATTGAAGCTACTGCGTGCCAGGGATGTAGGCGCCAAGGGTACTGTTCTCCTGCCTTCTAGAAGCTTACAGTGGCTGGGAGTACAGTCCAGTTCTACAGAATGTTGAGAGTGTGGGGGAAACCCTTCCCCACCTAGTCAATCTCTAATTGGGAAGATTTTTTTTTTAAATTGGGGCAGCGCGTACTTCATTAATTCAGACAGTATACCCAGCCAGTCAGAATTTGTGTATTAAACACCAGTATCTGGAAAGTTTGTCCATTTTGTGATAATTCATAAAGTAAGATGTCCTTCATCTGGCAATATACAGTAGCTCCAAAAAGAATGAGATCTTTTGAAACATTGGTTCATATTGTATTATTGTAACTTTGAGAGTATTTGAAGGGTCTGAGGTATTAGAACATGTTTCCATGTTGCAAAGTAAACTACACATTGTTGACAAAAAAAATTTAGGACGTATGACTTGGCAAGGATTTGTAACCTATTTCCATTGCATTTGCAGCGCCTGATCAATCTCTCTGAGCTGACTCCGTACATCTTGTGTTCCATTTGCAAAGGTTATTTAATAGATGCAACTACCATTACAGAATGTCTTCATACATGTAAGCATATAGTTCATTACATTTCCAAATAATATATTAAGTTTTTGAAATGTCTTGAAAACATTCTAATTCCAATATTTTTTTCCCAACAGTTTGTAAAAGCTGCATTGTCAGACACTTTTACTATAGCAACAGATGTCCAAAATGCAACATTGTAGTACATCAGACACAACCTCTTTACAACATAAGGTAAGAAAAATAAGTAACATTTATATAATAGGTATACTTTTTCTGAAAGATTGAAATTGTGTAGTTGGTAGTAAATTCTTGACCTATCTCAAAATGACGAGAAAGGGAAATGCATATTCTTTAAAGAAATACATACAGAGCACTTACTGTATACCAGGCACTGTGACGTCTGCTGTAAACCTTAAAAGAAAAAAAAAAAGGTACAGACCTCTTTTCTTGAGGATTTAAATTCCATCACTGAAGTTGATGATGCTAATTTAGACTTGTCATTTTCTGTGTATCTAGAATTCTGTTTTTAAAATAACTGAAATAACTGGCCTCTTTAGAAAAACCTATCTGTCATAAGTCATTGTGGCTTATTAATCAAATTTTCATTTCATGCTCAGTTTGCTAAGGAAAGAAAAACACTAAAAGTGGACTGCTTTCATTTGTTTAGCAAATACTATTATGTTTTTATTACTTCACAGGAGAGTATTTTGCAGATGATACACAGAATTTTTAAGTACTGTCTCTGCCCTCAAACTCACATTCTTATTTGGGAAATAAGACCAGTTCACATGGAACAATTTAGCAAACTGTTCAAGAGTCTATAATTACTTGTAATTATGACAATGTGTAATTACTTGAGTTTCTCTTAGAAGAGAACCATTAGTGCTACCTAAAAGTAACTCACCTCTGAGAAAGGAGATATTCACTCCTAACAGAAAACAGTTACACACAAAGAGCATCATTCACTTTACCAAATGCTTTTTCTGAATTCTGAGGTATTCTCCATCCTTTCCTTTTATTAGGTTGGACCGACAGTTACAAGACATAGTGTACAAATTAGTGATCAATCTAGAGGAAAGTAAGTTTATTTTATTACCTAGTTATAAATCCCCGAATCTCTTCTGACTCTACTAGTTATATTTTAAGTGTAATTTAGTCTGTGTTTTATCATTTTTTAGGAGAAAAAAAGCAAATGCATGATTTCTATAAAGAAAGAGGTCTAGAAGTACCTAAACCTGGTAAGTTTGGGTGTATATCATAATGTATTTATAGATTAAAAAATACTAACTTAATAAAATTCACTCCCTTTGAGGTTCTTTTTTGGTGATAGCTGGTTATTTTTTGATCAAAGAGAGAGAAAGATTTTGAAGGCAGTGACTTACTGTAACCCAATTTGTAAGGCTTGACGAGTAGAGGCTCTGGAGCTGGATTGTGATTCTGGCTCTGCCACCTTATTAGGTCTATAACTTGGACAGATGACTTCAGTGTTTCAGTTTCTTCTTCTATAAAGCAGGGATAATTGTAGCACTTTATAAAGTTGTTGTAAGGACTCACTAAGTAATGCGAAGCACTTAAAACAGTGCCTGGAACATAGTAACTGCTCAAAAACTAGTTTTTATGGTGATGGTAATGTCACAGTATGGAAGTTAGATTTGAGTTTAAATCCTCATTCTTCCACTTACTATGTGGGTGACTTTAGGCAAATTGCCTAATCTCATTAAATTGAATCTCATTTTCTTTACAGTTAAAGTACATAAAGTACTTCAATTAAAAAAAAAAAAAGCAGTAGTACCTATGCCATGGAATCATAATCAGGGTTAAATACAATAGTGCATATAAAAAGTGCTGAGCATGAGCCCTGGCACATAGTAGTGCTTATTAAGGATTACCCACAGCTATTGTTGCTTTTATGCTGAGCTTTCTTTGTGGCCCTGATAAACCAGCCACATATGTCTGCCTTCCACTGTGGAGCACTCCCCAGGCTTGTCACTAATTTCACTGGCTTTGACAGTTTAGCTAATGTTATTTGAAAAAGGGAGAGTGAGTGCTTTATGATCTTTTAAATAGTCATCATAGTTAAATCTGTGTAATTATTTTTCAGATATCTCAATTTATGAAGTTTTTATTCTAACTCAACTTTTTTGTTTGGCTATCAAATAGCTGTTCCACAGCCAGTCCCTTCAAGCAAAGGAAGAACTAAGAAAGTCTTAGAATCAGTGTTTCGTATTCCACCTGAACTTGACATGTCTTTATTACTAGAGTTTATTGGGTGAGTACCCTAAACCTCTACCTCTAAACTTTAAAATAAAGAAATTTTAAAGTCCCAACAGTTACAAAATCATCCTGAGCTAAGGTACTAGAGAGTAGCACAATAACTACTTATATCTCTATCATCTGGCTTTCAAAATCAACCTTGCTATTATGGCAGAAGGCACTTGGCTACCTCTCCCTATTCATTCCCTGCTTCCCTTAGAGGTTAATAACTGCTCTCCTAAAAGTAATGATTATCATTCCCATGCATTTTTTTATGTGTTTACCACATGTGTATGTATTCCTAAACAATATGTAGAATTGTTTTTGTCCATTTAAAAACCTTAAATGGTGTCATACTGTTTTCTAACTTTTTTCACTTAGCACTGTGATTCATCCATGTTAAAATGTATAATTAGTTCACTCATTTTCACTGGGTGTTCCCTTAAAATAAACATACCATAATTTATCTTTGCTTGTACTTTGGAGCACTTAGGTTGTTTCTAAATTTTTTTGCTATTGTACACAGTGTCGCTTTAAACATTTTTTACAGATCTCCTTGTGTCTTTGTGAGATAGTTCTCTAAGAGTGTAGATTTGTTGAGTCTTAGGATATGTTCCGGAGAAGGCAATGGCACCCCACTCCAGTACTTTGCCTGGAGAATCCCAGGGACGGGGGAGCCTGGTGGCTGCCGTCTATGGGGTCACACAGAGTCGGACACGACTGAAGTGACTTAGCAGCAGCAGCAGGATATGTTCAACTTCAACTTTACTTGGTTTTGCCAAATTATTTTCCAAAAGTTGAATATCTCTCTAATTCATATAAATTGCTTCTTTCCAACACTGTAGCATATAGTGTACTCCATTATATTGCAGCAGTGTTAGACCAACTGTCATCATAGAGTTGGCCTGTATCAAACTGTAGTTTTTGAAATAATTACATGGTTTGCGGGATAAACTAAAATGCTTTTCTTGGAAAATCTGGATCTTCTATTTTATGTCCCTGATGACTATTTGACTTCTCAGTCACTTCCTCCTTATAACTCTAGGTTGCCTGTATTATTTATTTCGTATCTAGCTTGTACTATGTTGTATTTATCTCTTTATGTACTCATTCTGTGTTCTCAAATATTATGGATCCCTGAGAGGTGAGAAACCTTTCTTATGCCTCCACTGAGCCCACATAGTAGTGTTTTGTGATAAATGAAATAAAGATCTCTTTAGAAGAATAAGAAATCATATAATACCAAACTTTAAAACAGCACTTTCTGTAAAGAATGTGTTCCAGCCTAAATGTCCAAAAAGGAACTAGTAAATTAATGGTATGTGGAACATGAGCATGTGCTAGTAACATACGTGCTAGTATGGAACAATTGCCAAAATTCACTTTCTTAAGTGAAAAAAATAAGATGTAGAAGAGAATATATAGGATGTGCTCATTTATGTCTTTTAAGAAAGGGGGTGGTGGACATATGTGTGTGTATATGTATATATTTCCCCCCACAACAAGGATAAACCATTTCTGAAAGGACATTTAAGAAAATGTTGATAGCAGTTACTTCTATAAAAGGGCATTGGAGTTTATGAATCTAGGATCAGAAAAAGTCTTACTTTTCATTGTGTTTGACTTTTTACCATGTAACTTGATTTTTAATAAGTCTAGTTAATTAAAATTGAAAATTGAAGGGAATTTGTATTTCTGAAACATTGTTTTGAAGAAATGTAACCTTTTCCACTAATGCACAATAGGAACTTTTTTTAAACCTTTTTTGAAAAGTGGCAGTAATGTAAAGATGGCAAATATGTGCCAAGTGTGCTACATTATCTCTGCCTCTGCCAGCAGCACAAATCAGTACTTAATCATGACATGCTTGACCACAGTATTCAAAGTAGTCATTACCATTTACCAGGGCTGTTCCATTTTTAACACATTCCCTGCTGTAGAAAAAAAGAAGCCCTCACTTGGAATAAGATCTCTATTTAAGTCCTAACTCCTTTGTTATATAGCTTTGTAAAATTGAACTAACCACTTTCTGTTAATGCATTAGATGCTTATTAAGGTGCTGCTGTGTGCCAGCACAGCAATCTGCTAACTGTTGGGAATGTAATTTGGATAAGTCAGCCATGGCCCTTGCCCTCATGTAACTTGTAGTTTTTAGCTTCTTCAGCTTCCCTGTCTGTAAAATGAGAGAACTGACCTTTGTATGTTGTTGATTATGATGGGTAATCTGTCTACATCAGAAAATAGTCTTTTATCTGTTTTCAAACGGTTATGGGGAAGAAAGCTTCCAATGTGGCAAGAAGTCCTTTTGAAGTCACCAGTCCTCAGAGTTAAATCCCCACATGTTTATTACATTGAAAAGCGTGGTGTTACCCCTGAAGTCAGGCTACTGAGGGTAAGCCATAGGAAGCTCTTTCATGGTAGGACAAATTGCAGGTGAGATTTTTAACCTGATGCAAGTATAAGGGTAAATTTGATCCAGCTAATGACCCTGCTTGAATTGGAGGAGCAAAAATACTGAGCTGGGTTCAGCCTATGGACAGTGGTTTTTCAACCGCTGGAATGAGCATCAAGTGAGACTCCCCACTCCACCTCCAAATTTGGTGTGCTTCTTTTGTGATCTTAAGACAGTCTTGTACAGTACTTCTTTTTGTTTTCCAGTTTCTATGTGTAAGGTAGGAAATTATAAAAAGAAATAATCTTAGGCAGTATAGTGTATACAGAAAAAACATAACTCAAGGTATGTAACCCTTAGGATGTAGCTTAACTCCTCTGGTCATCGGTTTCCGTATTTCTAAGTTAGAGATTATAATACCAACTCACAGGATTGTCATAAGAATCTCCATGCGGTATTCCTCACATGTCTAAACTACTATAATATATGCATATTGAAATAACGCAGTCTCATTCAGAAATAAAGGTTAGTCTGGTGCTATAATATGTACAGCATCTGCCTGGTAAAGAAAATAGACTCACATGAGAGTATATGATAGAAGACACGGCAAAAATTTAATGTAATCTTAAGCTCAGTGGTGTTTAGTAAACCAGAGACTTGCTATTTCACTGTATGCTATGCTAGCCAACTAGGGTCTTATGTTCAGCTCCGGGCACTACATTTTAAGAGAGTGGTTGGTAAATGGAGGTGTAATCAGAACAGTAAAAGGTGTGAAAACCATGTCATGTGCGGTGGCAGAAAAACTGAATCTAATTCGCAAGAGCACCAAAAGGTGAAACTAGGACCAGTAGGTATGTTACGGGAAGAAACATTTGATTCAGTGCAAGCAAGTGGTTTCTGAGATCAGATCAGATCAGATCAGTCGCTCAGTCATGTCGGAGTCTTTGTGACCCCATGAATCACAGCACGCCAGGCCTCCCTGTCCATCACCAACTCCCGGAGTTCACTGAGACTCACGTCCATCGAGTCAGTGATGCCATCCAGCCATCTCATCCTCTGTTGTCCCCTTCTCCTCCTGCCCCCAATCCCTCCCAGCATCAGAGTCTTTTCCAAAGTTGCCCACAAATGGAATGAACTGACTTGTCACTAAGAAGCTATCTCTTTAGACGTTTAACCAAAAGCCACATGCCCATGCATCATGGATTCTATAGAGATAATTCTTATGATGAAGAAGAGGCTGTTTTACTTTATTTGATGTTACTTATTTTTTGGCTGTATGGCTTGCTGGATCATAGTTCTTCAGCCAGGGATTGAACCCACACCCTTGGCAGTGAAAGCAGAGTCCTAACCACTGGACCACCAGGGAATTCCTGAGAATATTTTATAACTCTTAAGATTATGTTATAATCTTAGGTTTAAATTCTATATATAATATGTATACATAAATGATGTTTTATATTTATGTCAATATAACATACTTTATAGTTAAAACTTGTATATTTTAATGTCTTTATATTTGTACTATAAGAATACTCTAGATGATGCTATTGTGATTTTGCCTATTCTTCACATGATGGGAAAGAAAGAATGTGGGCTTTAAGAATTCCCTGGTGGTCCAGTGGTTAGGACTCTGCAACTCTCACTGCCACAGCCCATGGCCCAAGTTTGATCTCTGTTCAGGGAGCTATGATCCTGGGCAGCGTGGCAAAAAAAAAAAAAGGAATGTGGGCCTTGATATGTACACCTGTGTTTGAAACCCAGCTTTATTACTTCCTGGCTCTGTAACCCTAAGTAAGTTATTCATCATCTCTGAGCTTAGTTTTCCTTATCCATATCCTGGAGATTCTAGTGCCTGATTTACAGGGCTACTGTGAGGACTGAATGAAAAACATTCGTAATATATGAAGACTTAATATAACTCCTGGTGCATAGTACATGCTCAAAAAAGTTTGTTCCTTGTCTCTTCATGATATGAGTAATTGATTTAATCAAAAGTCTTTGTCCTTGTAGGGGAAAGACAAATTGAGTAAATCATGCCCAGGTGATTATGCTATAAGTAAAACAAGAGGAAAAGTAGCAGCTTTCTTGTAAGGACTCTATTTTGTAAATGTTACTGTTGAGAAAAAAGCACATTAATTATGATAAAGAAAAAGACGTTTTACTTTAAACTGGAAAATGTTAGAATGCTATATGTGGGGGAATCTAAATATTAAGACTATGCTTTTGATTCCTGGAAGAAAATATATAAAGCAAAATAAACTATGGTATAAAACTGCCTTTACCTTACCACTAGGTGGCAGATATGACAATTAACTGTATCTGTTCATTTCATAAAGGATTAGGTGACTGTGTTTTAAGATTAAATTGATGTTTCTCAAATATTTATATTATGTTATTTTTCTGTGTTATATGATTAAATATGTAGTTTAAAATTGATTAATTTTGCTTTCATTTTTCAGTGCTAATGAAGGCACAGGACATTTTAAGGTATTTTACTTTTATTTTTCATTTGCTTTACAAGAGGGCCCTATAAGACACAAATTTAAGATTAACAATCGTGTGGAGACTGTCTTTGGTAACAATAAAAAGTATTTTAGAAATAAAACTTGTTGAAATTTGGAGTATATTCAATAATGCTCTCCTATAATAGATTTTTGAGAAAAGAGTTATTAAGTAGGGATTTATTATTATTTCACAACAATGGTTTAAAGAAAAATAAGTGAGCAATTTTTAAAAGTGAAGCCAAATGCTGTACTGATTTGGTGATTAAAAAATATTTCAAAGCATTTTTTGCATAGTTGGCATTTAGAGTTAAATATGAACTTATAATTTCATTTTCATGTAACATCTTTGGTTCAGATTAACTTGCCTCAACTTTTCGCTTCAATCATTTAGTGAAACTTTAGCAGTAAGAATGAATTCTTGAGTTCAGAGTTGTCTTAAAGGCTTCGGTTTCACAGGTGCCATTGCACACTGTGCAGCTCCTGTAGTATGAGTCACTCAGGAAAAGGAGACTTTTTTAAAGGGGGTAAATCAGGCCTTAGAGTTACTTGGAATTATAAAAATATAAAGAAATAACTGACTTTCATCTGCTTAAATTTTCAGTGACTTTGTCAAAGTCTACACGAAAATATGGGTGAATTATACCTGGTTGGGCATAGTGTTTTGTTTTGTGACTCTAGTGGCTTAAGGGACGTGAGTTGATGCATAGGAATAGATGAGTACTTTTTTGGACAAAGTATACTATAGGTTTTTCCCAGAGATCATTGTGATGGAGGGGATGCAGTGTTAGGTTTGGTAACTTTTAATCTCTTCTAAGTTGTAAAATACCAAACTTACGGTGATAAACTTTAGGAAGTCCTTTCATAGTGTGGTGGGTGGGAAAGCAGCATAACAGTTTCTGTATGGGACAAGTACAGTCATAGGCTCCTAGAGGTCACTGAAGACATCTGTGTAGTGACCTGTAGTAGCCAGGTGAGCCAACAGAGTATAAAAATTTCATGAAGAAAGAACTAAAAATTAAGTTGGAATATTAGCCTATTACTTCCACAAAAGCACATGGGCACGGAGAATATGTATGTAATTCGGAGCCTCACACATCAAAGAAATACGGCATTGCCTGCCACCTATGAAGTGTTCTTGCCCAAACAAATGTGAAGCTGATCATACCCCTGGATTACTAATTTACAGGAAATCCAGGGGACACAGGAACTTATTTAATTACTCTGTAGGAATATAATAAGCCAGATCTAGATACTGGAAAACTGCAGGACAAAGACAAACAGTTCTGTTTCTTCAGCAAATAAAAGGGAAAGACATAAAGAGGGAACATATAGATAGAATATATTGATTAGAAGAGACTCAAGGGACATCAGTGTATGGTGTTTATTTGGATAGGATTTGAAAACTAAAAACTTTATGAGACGCTAGCCCCCAGTTGTAAGTAACATAAATATCCATCAACTGATGAATGGATAAACCAAATATGATATATCCATGTAATGGAACAGTATTTGGCTGTACAAAGGAATGAAGTATCGATACATGCTACAACATGGATGAACCTTGAAGACATTTAAGTGAAAGAAGCCAGGCCCAAAAGACCATGTGTTATTTGATTCCACTTACATGAAATGTCCAGTATAGGCAAAAGCACAGAGATACGGAGTAGATTAGTGGTTGCCAGACACTTGGGGGTGAGAGGAAGTTGGGAGTGACTGCTAATTGGCATGTGTTTCTTTTTGGGTGATGAAAATGTTCTAAAGTTAGGTAATGGTGATAGATGCACAACTATATAAATACACTAAAACCCATTGAATTGTATACTTTAAAATGTGGTGAATTTAATGATAAGTGAATATCTCAGTAAAGCTGTTAAAAAACAAGCCAAGGCCAAAAAACTTCAAATAGAAGCATTGTTTGTAATAAATTTAGCGCATGCATTTTGAGAAAACAAAAATATATCTGATAAAAATAATATATACATAAATTAAAATTTTTATTCTCTTTGTAATGACAACCCTAAAAATAAAATCATTTTCTACTAGGTAAAAAAATTTAGACAGTTGGTGAAATTTGTACACTTACTGTCTATTTCCTGATATTAAGAAATTTTAGAGTATGGTGGCAGTATTATGTTTTTTAAAGGAGTTCTTATTTTTTAGAGATGCATGCTGAAGTATTTACAAAGGAAATGATCATGTAAGGGGTTTGTTTCAAAACAAGCCTGGGGAATGGGGGCCAGGAAGCAGTTGGGATAGGAAAAGGGTGGGATTTATTTAAAACAAGATTGACTTTGAGTTGATAAAGATAAGTTTATAGGAGTTTATTTATACTATTGTTAAAGTTTTGAAGCATTACGTTTTCAGTATTAACTAAACATTCCCGTGTTAATTTGCAGGCTTATGTCTGTATGAGGTAATGAATGTATTGTTTTAGAAACAAATGATCCTATTTTTGCATTTTTTGACTATTTTTACTTTGCTAAAACAGGGTTTTTAAAAAATACTTTCTTAGCTAACACTTTGGCAATCTTATCATTTTTCTTTTAATTCTGCATTTATAGGGGAGTTCTAGTTATAATCTACTGCTTAAAAAGCTGCTTTTATTTTTTATCTTGGAGTTCAAATAAATATGTCTGACTAGGATCGGATCAGTCACTCAGTCGTGTCCAACTCTTTGCCACCCCATGAATCACAGCACGCCAGGCCTCCCTGTCCATCACCAACTCCTGGAGTTCACTGAGACTCACGTCCATCGAGTCAGTGATGCCATCCAGCCAACTCATCGTCTGTCGTCCCCTTCTCCTCTTGCCCCCAGTCCCTCCAGTATCAGAGTCTTTTCCAATGAGTCAACTCTTCGTATGAGGTGGCCAAAGTACTGGAGTTTCAGCTTTAGCGTCATTCCTTCCAAAGAAATCCCAGGGCTGATCTCCTTCAGAATGGACTGGTTGGATCTCCTTGCAGTCCAAGGGACTCTCAAGAGTC
>NW_011495018.1:27207063-27214173 GCF_000754665.1 Bison bison bison
TCGGCGCTCAGCCTTCTTCACAGTCCAACTCTCACATCCATACATGACCACAGGAAAAACCATAGCTTTGACTAGACGAACCTTTGTTGGCAAAGGAATGTCTCTGCTTTTGAATATGCTATCTAGGTTGGTCATAACTTTCCTTCCAAAGAGTAAGTGTCTTTTAATTTCATGGCTGCAGTCACCATCTGCAGTGATTTTGGAGCCCAGAAAAATAAAGTCTGACACTGTTTCCACTGTTTCCCCATCTATTTCCCATGAAGTGATGGGACCAGATGCCATGATCTTCGTTTTCTGAATGTTGAGCTTTAAGCCAACTTTTTTACTCTCCACTTTCACTTTCATCAAGAGGCTTTTGAGTTCCTCTTCACTTTCTGCCATAAGGGTGGTGTCATCTGCATATCTAAGGTTATTGATATTTCTCCCGGCAATCTTGATTCCAGCTTGTGTTTCTTCCAGTCCAGTGTTTCTCATGATGTACTCTGCATAGAAGTTAAATAAGCAGGGTGACAATATACAGCCTTGACGTACTCCTTTTCCTATTTGAATAGTGCCTAGTTAAACTTTTCACCACATAACTTATGGCATGACAATCATAAAGTCTGTTTGCTGCATTCAATTTAAAAAGATTTCACCAAGCAGTAGTACATGTCAGAAAAAATTTCCCAGGAATCTTATTTTCTTTAACTTTTATTTATGAAAATGTTTGAACATACTGAAAAGTAGACAGAATAGAACCTCCATGCAGCCATCACACAGTTTTACCAGTTAACTAAGGACAATTGAATTTCTTTTATAATTCCATCCACTTCCCTTATTTTTTGGGGGACTTTGCCACAGGGCTTGTGGGATCTCAGTTTCCCAAGCAGAGATTGAACCTGTGCCATAGCAACGAAAGCTCTGAATCCTAACCACTAGGCCACCAGGGACTCCCACACTTCCCTTCTTTCTAATGTTTTTCTGAAACAATTCCTGGCATTTTGCCACTTCCTCTGTAAAGTATTTCAGTAATCTTAAAAGATGAGTTGCTTTTTTTAGTGAACATGTATCATACCAAAAAAACAAGTTACAAAAATGTCAGTGTAGTGAAAGATAAAAATAAAGTGACAGACCTATTTTAGATGAAAGGAAATTAGAGAAGCACGACAACAAAATACAGTGTGCGTTCTTTCATTAGATTCTGGACTGAAATAAGAACAACATACAAAGGACATTATTAGGACATTGGAAAAATTTGAATTTGGACCCATTTAGATAATTGCATTGTATTGTTATAAATTTCCTGAATATTTCCTCATAATTATATTGTAGTTATGAGGGAGAGTCCCTTTATTCTGAGAAGATAACTACAGGTATATTTTGGGGTAAGATATCTCAATGTCTGCAAGTAACTTAAGAAATGGGCTTCCCTAGTGGCTCAGACAGGAAAAGAATCCATCTGCGATGCGGGAGGCCTGGGTTCAATCCCTGGGTTGGGAAGATCCCGTCGAGGAGGGTATGGCAATCCACACCAGTATTCTTGCCTGGAGAATCCCCATGGACAGAGGAGCCTGGTGGGCAATAGTCCGTGTGGTTGCAAAGATTCAGACTGAGTGACTAAGCAGCAGCAACTTAAGAAATAATAAGTGTCTATGTATGCACACACATATACATATATGTTGGAAGAGATAAAGCAAATATAGCAATATGTTAATATTCTAGTTCATAAAGTAGATTAAGTCTATCTGGATCTTCATTTTACTAGTCTTATAACCTCTTTGTAAGTTTGTGATTTTTCAAAAGATTGGAAGTGGGGAACAAAAAAAGATGTTTCTTACCAGGTATCTAGTCAGTGTACAAATTTTTATCTTAGTCCCAGTGAGTGTTTTATTTTAAATCAAGGTCCAAATAATGTTCATACATTGTGATTGGTTGATAGATCTTTAAATCTGTAAGTTTTCTGTTTTTTTTCTCGCAGTTCATTTCTGTTTCTTTTTTCTTGCAGTTCATTGTTGACAAAACTGAGTCATTTGTGCTATATGGTTTCCTACAGACTGGGTTTTGATGTTGCATCTCTGTGATTTAACAAGTTCTGTCTTGCTCGTAAACTGGTAGTTACGTCTGAGTATTGGTCATACAGGTTTGACTTGAGGGAACTAAGAATACTTTATAGGTGGTGGCGTTTTGTCCACTGGAGGCACATAATGTCTGGTTGTTTGTGTCTCTTTGTTTTTGTGTGTGTGTGTTTTTGTCTCTGTTTGTGTGTGTGTCTTTGTAATGCTAACAAGTATTGGTACTCAATGTCAAGTCCATTAACTTAATAGGGTTTGGAAAATGATGTTATTCCTACTCCGTTTATTGAAATACTTCTATAAGAGAAACTTCTGTTTGGTTAGCCAGCAATACCATTCATATAGGAAAGAAAGGATAAATGCTGATTCTTTCTCTTTACTTCCCAGGTTCAAAATAATGAGTTGATTCTTTAGCATGCTCCAGTCATAATCAGTGTTTTTGTTTTACTTTGCATTTAAATATATTTGTGGTTTAAATCCTCTTTAATGATCTATTTTAATGTTCAGATTGTCATGTCTTAAGATAATCATGGCTGTAATAACAAGATATTTCATACTCCAACTCTTAAATCTCTTGCCCCAGACACAGAATTGGTCATTTCTCCAAGGTATCCTTGGGTGGTATTTCAGAATTAAAATCTGGTTGCTAGGAATTTACCTTGCTACTGGGTTGGTAACTATTTTCAGTTGACAGAGGCAGGAATTTTTTCAAGGTAAAATGAGTTGATCTTTTTAAAAGATATTTTTAGTAGTATGTATTTTCTATAGCCAGAAAATAGCTGAATGTCTCTTAAATCTCCCTATAGATTCTATCTTATTATTCCAGCTTTCTTATCAAATTGACCTTCTGTGTTAACAGGTGGTAGGGAAGATTTTTGTGCTTCTCAAGGCACTTGATAGGATTCAGGCTATTCAGGCAATGGTACCTACAGTGCAGTGCCTTCATCAAGACTGCACTTGGAGCACTGCTGTTTTGCTCCTTAGTGAGAAAGACTGCCATAGATTTTCTAGATGATTTTTATATCTGTGTTAAAAAAACACGAACCTTTGCCATTTTTGTCTGCATTATTATCAGTATCCATGATGACAACTAGGTCCTCTAATTACATTCCTTCACATAAAGGAGCACAATAAATCAATGCACTAGTAATAACTAAGTACGTACTGTGTGCCAGGAATTATAGTTATTACATATATTAGGGCTTCTCTGGTGGCTCAGATGGTAAAGAATCCACCTGCAATGCAGGAGACCTAGGTTCAATCCCTGGGTCAGGAAGATCCTCTGGAGGAGGAATTGGCAACCCACTTCAGTATTCTTGCCTAGGGAATTCCATGGACTGGGGAGCCTGGCAGGCTCACAAAGAGTTGGACACAACTGAGCAACTAACACATGCACACATACACACACATACTTTTTTAACACCCTTTCCTCGTGATAATTCTGTGAGGTAGGTGCTGCTAGTATCTCTGCTTTACAAATGGGGAAATGGAAACACAGAAAGCTTTGGCAAGTTGTCCAAAGACTTGCAGCTAGAAAATTACAAAACCAGGGTTTAAACCCAGGCAGTCTGTCTCTGGAATATTTGCACTTAATCTGCTATCTGTTGCACTAAGGTATTTAGGGATAAGGCTATCGTTAGGAAAGTTCTTAAGAAACCAAATTACAGAGAAGAGAGCTGAGTGCTGTTACATGGGACAAATACATGCTTAACCTGCCTGCGTCATTTTGGTAACAATTCTAGGATTTCTTTCTGCTAGTTCTAGAAAAATACTTTATGTTTTCCTAAAAGGTACTTTTTAATTCTTATTACCCTAGCTTTTCATTTTTGTTAATAGTAATATCCTTTTAATTGCCTCAGAGATAGAATAGCAGGGAAAGCATTTAGTTTGAGTCTACTTTAAAACCCTATGGTCTCTCTACCCATCACCTTAGACCATTGGATCAGATTCCAGGCATTTATGTTTATATGTTAATCTTTTTATTTTCCACTATTGCAAGAAATTTCAAACTCATACAAAAGTAGACAATAGTAAAATGAATGCCTGTGTACATGTATTACTTAATGTCGATAATTATAAAATCATGGCCAATCTCAGTTCATCTTTACCTTTATCACTTCTCCTATATAATCTTCAAGCAAATCCAAGACTGTAGTTTTATCAGTAAATAATTCAGTTTGCTTCTGAAAGATGAGGACTTTTTATAAAAATATAATAATGATGCTATAGTTTTAAAAATTAACAGTAATTCCTTAGTCAAATATCCACATGCTATTTCAGTTTCCTATGAAAGTTGTTTTATAGATTTTTTAAAATCAGGATCCAAATAAGATCCATATATTGTAATTGGTTGATATCTCTTATTTATAGGCCTTCTATCTTTTTTAATCTATGGATTCCTCCTACTCTTTGATTGGTTGTGTGTTTTTTTTTTTTCTTGCAGTTTTTTTGTTGAGGAAGCTAGGTTCTTTTAGATATTGAATCTTGGGTATTCACTGTCAATAAATTTTGCTCTAAGTTTTAAAGCCTTTCTATTAAAAAAAATTGTTGACATTTTTTAGAGAGGAGAAGCTAAGCAAAAATTCTTTTTTTGTATGGGATAGATAAATTAACTCAAATTTCATGATATTTTTTCTTTTGTAAATCTTTTGAATCATCTTTGCTATAAAATATGTTTTAAGGTTTATGCATTTTATGTATTTTTTACCTGAAATTGGTTTGTTTATTTACTCTTATAGCCATTGGAAAAGAAGTTTGTCCGAGTTTCAGGAGAAGCAACTATTGGACATGTAGAAAAATTCCTCAGAAGAAAAATGGGTCTTGATCCAGCTTGTCAGGTAGAGTATATGTATGTTAAAAGTCAGGGGAAGGGACTGACTTCCCTGGTGGTCCAGTGGCTGGGACTTCACACTCCCAGTGCAGAAGGCTTGGGTTCAGTCCTTGGTCTGGGAACTAGATCCACATGCTACAACTAAGACCTGGCACAGCCAAATAAAAATAAATATTAAAAAACGGGAAGTTGTGAGATTACCTTTAGCATATTGAAGACCTATCTCTAGGATTTCGTGCAGTGGCTTTTGTTTTATGACATTGTAGATATTATAAATAGTTACTGAATATTGGTACACAGTGATCCCTACCCCCAAGTTTTAATCATATTTGACTTACTGGCTGTTTCTTGCTGCCGTTGATTACCATCTCTGGGTGTCAGAGAAAAGCTGAGGATATGAGAATGATTAAAGAGCTTCTAGAGCCTCAGCTCCAGCTCTTTTCTTTTTGATAGTAGAGCAAAAGTATACTTTTCTATCCATTCAGTCTCTTCAGAGGCCATCCTTATATCAGTATCTAGCTCAGGACACCTAGAAAAGTGAAATATCTATCTAGTATAGACTGTTATTTTTCTAAGGATTGAAAAAGATCTTCCATTCTAGTTGTATAATACTTTCTTTTGTAAGATGAAAATCTCAAACGCCATGTATTATTGAATATAAAATGTGAATATACTCATAGTTTAGTAATGTGGGCCAATGAAAATGCACATTTATATAGTTTTGCTGTTTCATTAGTCAAATTTAAAAGGGATTTTTTGTTATTTTTCATCATGTGTAAAATTTCACAGAATAATTTTTTTCTAAAATATCTATTTACTATAGATTAAGTTAGTAAATATTTTAAAACTAGATGAAATTTTGCTATGCTTTTAGTATCAATATCTGTTGGTACTAAATATATATTGTTCAGTCGTGTCCAACTCTTTGCAACCCCATGGACTGTAGCCCGCCAGGCTCCTCAGTCCATAGGGATTCTCCAGGCAAAAATACTGGAGTGGGTTGCCATGCCCTCCTCCAAATATATATATTAAATGCAGTTAGATGTGACTTCCCTTACTGACTTTGACATCATACTAGCTATATCTCATGGCAACTGAAAACTGGAAATGACTTATTTATTACCTTTATTCTGGCTTTTGGTGAGAAATAGATAGCTGTTTACAGATTCCTGAACAAAGAATTGTGAGTGACCCCATAATAGTCTATTATTTCTAAGAGCAGAAATCAGAAGAGTTGTACCTGATTATATAGAATAAGAAGTGGCACCCAAGAGGCTTTCTTTAGGGTATAGATTACTTTCTCTGTGGCTAGATATTGATCAGAGCCATTGATAAATTTCACATTTGGTATTTTAAGAAATTTGGTTGCCAAAACTCTAAATTGACTCTATTGTATAAAAATGTGGGTTTATTTTTTTCCTCATTTCATAGAATTCAAGGCTTTTAACATTTTGAAATTTGTTTCAGTCTTTAATTTTCTTTCTCAGCTCTTGGTTCTCTAGGTAAATATTTTTTTCTAATTCAGGTACTTTATAGCTGGTAACATTCATAAATTACTATTTCACCAAAATGTTAAAATAATAGAACAGTAATTATCACTTATGCAGGCCTATTTGTGACTAAAATTGTTGAAGCTTTCTAAATCCAAGGGAAAATAAGCAAGAGTTACTTCTAATATGAATGAAACATTGAGCTAGTTAACCATTCAGTTCTGTTCAGTCATTCAGTCATGTCCGATTCTTTGCAACCCCATGGCCTGAGCACGCCAATGGTTAATAGTTAACCATTAAACAAAATAGTTAGCCATTAAACAATTCTTGATCAACCCAGTCACTGGAGTCTTCTGTGCTGACCTTCTTTAAAACCATTTAGTTCCAAATGGAAAATGTATGCTTTGTTTACAGATATGTGACCTTCATGAATGGTTATTTACTAGCAGGAATGCATGATTACTAGTTCAGTTTCAGTTCAGTTCAGTTGCTCACTCGTGTCCGACTCTTTGCGACCCCGTGAATCGCAGCACACCAGGCCTCCCTGTCTATCACCAACTCCCGGAGTTCACTCAGATTCACGTCCATCGAGTCAGTGATGCCATCCAGCCATCTCATCCTCTGTCGTCCCCTTCTCCTCCTGCCCACAATCCCTCCCAGCATCAGAGTCTTTTCCAATGAGTCAACTCTTCGCATGAGGTGGCCAAAGTACTGGAGTTTCAGCTTTAGCATCATTCCT
>NW_011495018.1:27215312-27217674 GCF_000754665.1 Bison bison bison
TGGCATATTGAGTGCAGCACTTTCACAGCATCATCTTTCAGGATTTGGAATAGCTCAACTGGAATCCCATCACCTCCACTAGCTTTGTTCGTAGTGATGCTTTCTAAGGCCCACTCGACTTCACATTCCAGGATGTTTGGCTGTAGGTCAGTGATCACACCATCGTGATTATCTGGGTCATGAAGATCTTTTTTGTACAGTTCTTCTGTGTATTCTTGCCACCTCTTCTTAATATCTTCTGTTTCTGTTAGGTCCATACCATTTCTGTCCTTTATTGAGCCCATCTTTGTATGAAATGTTCCTTTGGTATCTCTGATTTTCTTGAAGAGATCCCTAGTCTTTCCCATTCTGTTGTTTTCCTCTATTTCTTTGCATTGATTGCTGAAGAAGGCTTTCTTAGCTCTTCTTGCTATTCTTTGAAACTCTGCATTCAGATGTTTATATCTTTCCTTTTCTCCTTTGCTTTTCGCTTCTCTTCACAGCTATTTGTAAGGCCTCCCCAGACAGCCATTTTGCTTTTTTGCATTTCTTTTCCATGGGGATGGTCTTGATCCCTGTCTCCTGTACAATGTCACGAACCTCATTCCATAGTTCATCAGGCACTCTATCTATCAGATCTAGGCTCTTAAATCTATTTCTCACTTCCACTGTATAATCATAAAGGATTTGATTTAGGTCATACCTGAATGGTCTAGTGGTTTTCCCTACTTTCTTCAATTTAAGTATGAATTTGGCAATAAGGAGTTCATGGTCTGAGCCACAGTCAGCTCCTGGTCTTGTGTTTGCTGACTGTATAGAGCTTCTCCATCTTTGGCTGCAAAGAATATAATCAATCTGATTTTGGTGTTGACCATCTGGTGATGTCCATGTATAGAGTCTTCCTTGTGTTGTTGGAAGAGGGTGTTTGTTATGACCAGTGCATTTTCTTGGCAAAACTCTATTAGTCTTTGCCCTGCTTCATTCCGTATTCCAAGGCCAAATTTGCCTGTTACTCCAGGTGTTTCTTGACTTCCTCCTTTTGCATTCCAGTCCCCTATAATGAGAAGGACATCTTTTTTGGGTGTTAGTTCTAAAAGGTCTTGTAGGTCTTCATAGAACCGTTCAACTTCAGCTTCTTCAGCGTTACTGGTTGGGGTATAGACTTGGATTACTGTGATATTGAATGGTTTGCCTTGGAAAAGAACAGAGATGATTCTGTCGTTTTTGAGATTGCATCCAAGTACTGCATTTTGGACTCTTTTGTTGACCATGATGGCTACTCCATTTCTTCTGAGGGATTCCTGCCCGCAGTAGTAGATATAATGGTCATCTGAGTTAAATTCACCCATTCCAGTCCATTTCAGTTCGCTGATTCCTAGAATGTCAACATTCACTCTTGCCATCTCTTGTTTGACCACTTCCAATTTGCCTTGATTCATGGACCTGACATTCCAGGTTCCTATGCAATATTGCTCTTTACAGCATTGGACCTTGCTTCTATCACCAGTCACATGCACAGCTGGGTATTCTTTTTGCTTTGGCTCCATCCCTTCATTCTTTCTGGAGTTATTTCTCCACTGATCTCCAGTAGCATATTGGGCACCTACTGACCTGGGGAGTTTCTCTTTCACTGGAGAAGGGAATGGCAAACCACTTCAGTATTCTTGCCTTGAGAACCCCATGAACAGTATGAAAAGGCAAAATGATAGGATACTGAAAGAGAAACTCCCCAGGTCAGTAGATGCCCAATATGCTACTGCATATCTGAGGTTATTGATATTTCTCCTGGCAATCTTGATTCCAACTTGTGCTTCTTCCAGCCCAGCGTTTCTCATGATGTACTCTGCATATAAGTTAAATAAGCATATGATTATACAGTGGAAGTGAGAAATAGATTTAAGAGCCTAGATCTGATAGATAGAGTGCCTGATGAACTATGGAATGAGGTTCGTGACATTGTACAGGAGACAGGGATCAAGACCATCCCCATGGAAAAGAAATGCAAAAAAGCAAAATGGCTGTCTGGGGAGGCCTTACAAATAGCTGTGAAGAGAAGCGAAAAGCAAAGGAGAAAAGGAAAGATATAAACATCTGAATGCAGAGTTTCAAAGAATAGCAAGAAGAGCTAAGAAAGCCTTCTTCAGCAATCAATGCAAAGAAATAGAGGAAAACAACAGAATGGGAAAGACTAGGGATCTCTTCAAGAAAATCAGAGATACCAAAGGAACATTTCATACAAAGATGGGCTCAATAAAGGACAGAAATGGTATGGACCTAACAGAAACAGAAGATATTAAGAAGAGGTGGCAAGAAGACACAGAAGAACTGTACAAAAAAGATCTTCATGACCCAGATAATCACGATGGTGTGATCACTGACCTAC
>NW_011495018.1:27218140-27246715 GCF_000754665.1 Bison bison bison
TTATTGACTATGCCAAAGCCTTTGACTGTGTGGATCACAAGAAACTGTGGAAAATTATGAAAGAGATGGGAATACCAGACCACCTGACCTGCCTCTTGAGAAATCTGTATGCAGGTCAGGAAGCAACAGTTAGAACTAGACATGGAACAACAGACTGGTTCCACATAGGAAAAGGAGTACGTCAAGGCTGTATATTGTCACCCTGCTTATTTAACTTCTATACAGAGTACATCATGAGAAACGCTGGGCTGGAAGAAGCATGATTACTAAGGGATTGTTAAATGATAAAATACCTTTAAGATATTATTTATTTGTAGCAGATAAAAATAAAAAAAGAAGATAGTTTTGAAGGATAAAAAATATATAGATCACGTGTTCTTAAGAGATTTAAGTCAATTCAAATCAGAAATCAATAATTATCTGAGTGGATTTTTTTCATATAGAGATCCCAGTGTCTTTGAATTATCATGGTTGATTTAGTGGTGTTGTGAGTTTATTGATGTCTTACCGTATCTTCTTTTCTTTTTTTTGTTAACCAACTCTTGTAATATTTTCCTTTGTACATCATTTAATCTTATTTTTGGTTTTATAAAATGCTTATCACATTTATCACTGAATATCTTGTATATAAAAGATGTAGTAATAAATTTTGAGTTCCATCTTATAAGACAGGTTTTTTTCCTTATAATTTATGTATTTATTTTACTTTTTGTCTGTGCTGGTCTTTGTTACTGTGTGCAAACTTTCTCTAGCTGCCCTGAGCAGGGGCTACTCTTCCTTGAGGTGCTCTGGCTTCTCAATGTGGTGGCTTCTCTTGTTGCAGAGCATGGGCTCTAGGCACATGGACTCAGTAATTGTGACAGACGGGCTCAGTAATTGAGGCTGTACACAGGCTTAGTTGCCTCAGGTATGTGGGATCTTCCTGGACCAGGGATAGAACCTGTGTCCCCTGCATTGGCAGGAGGATTCTTAGTCACTGGACCAGTAGGGAAGTCCCGATAAGTTCCTTTTTATTATTATTTATTTAGTATATTACCTTAACCCTTAACCATACCACTGAATTGTTTCCAAATCATTTACAGAGATTCTAATGTGTCATATGGTATATCCCTACCATTCATTTTCTATTTATTAATATTAAATTGAGCAATCTGTGTGCTTGGCATCCACTACAAACATGAGACAGAAAATTCATGCTGTCAGGCAACTCAGAACTGTGTGGGAAAGATATAAAATGACAGTAGGCTATGATGAGTGCAACAGGAGCACAGAGTGAATGATTTAGCTCTGAATTTGTCAAAGGATTTGCAGAATGGATTTTTTTTTTTGGCCAGATAAGGAGGAAAAGAACTTTCTGTCAAAGAAAAGAGTATGTATGAACAAAGAGGGATGAGTGTGGCACTGGCTCATTCAGTGAAAAATTCTGTCTTGGAAGCTTTAGTGTGATCTTGCTTTTAAAAAGTTAAGGGTTTTTCTTGCCTTAAGACTATCTTCACATTCTGATTTCTGCTCTGAGATTCAGATATATTGTAGTTATCCTGCCTGTCTAAGACTTAATACTCAGGAGGTTAGAAAGATTATGCAGAAAAGAGTTAACAAAGCAGACCCGAGGCTGCTGTCTCCAGAAGGACTGGCTTACAAGGTTGGCCCTTGCCTAGCATCTAGGGAGCTGGCTTAAGACTGCAGTATTGAATGTATGTTTCCCCGTGCATGGACTGAAAACTGAATACCTGCTTTGCTTCTGGGAGTCTGGAATTTGCTAGTTGCTAGGCAGAGAATGCCGACATGACCAGGCTTCAGTGCAACCCCTAAACTCTGAGCCTCAAGTGGGCTTCCCTGGCAGAGAGTGCACAAATGGGCTGCATTTCTACTGCTAGAGAAAAGAGTATTGTGGGAGTATTGCTTCCTGGACTGGGAGGGAGCAGCAAAGGAAGCCTGTGAATGGATTTCTCCAGACTCTCCCTACATCTTTTTACCTTACTGATGATCTGACTGTATCCTTGCTGTGTTGCTGTAGTAAATCATAGCTGTGAATATGCTGAGTCCTTCTAGCTAATTGTCAAATAATGGGGGTCATGTTTGTTACATCCTCAAAAATGTGACTCTGTTTGAATGAACTAAGTTAATCAACAGGTAAAGTGAGAAGCAGTTAAATGTTTCTGAGGAAAATGGATATATAATTTATGATATATTTCATAAAATGGAACACTGTGCAGCTATTAAAGACAGAGTTAACTATGCATTCCAAAAGATGTCCGTGTATTAAGGTTTTGGTGTTTGTGTGTGTGTGTACGTTTTAAGAATATATAGAACAAAATATGTGACACGATCCCATTTCTATAAAAATAAAATCCATGCGTGCACACACAGCAACTAGGACCATATGCATCAAACTGTTAGTAACTGGCTAACCTCTTGGGATTAAGTTGAAAATTTGTAGTAACCAAGTCATAAATGTATACCACATGGTCCAGCCCACTAAGAGTGGTGGTCTCTGACTTGCTGGATACTTAATTAAAACATAGTGTTAGTTTCCAAGGTCTATAATTTTTCTTGGATCTAAGTTCTGTGCGCAAGATCAGCTGTTACTGCCTTCAAGTCCTTTTGCAAACAGATATTGCTCTACCAACTTTAAAACTGGTAAGCATTAAACAAGAGTTGTTACTGCTGCTGCTGCTAAGTCACTTCAGTCATGTCCGACTCTGTGTGACCCCATAGACGGCAGCCCACCAGGCCCCACTGGTCCCTGGGATTCTCCAGGCAAGAACACTGGAGTGGGTTGCCATTTCCTTCTCCAGTGCATGAAAGTGAAAAGTGAAATTGGAGGTTATTCATTGTGAGAGAGCACAGGGCTTGACAAACTGACCCACAGGCCAAATCTAGCCTGCCATCTTTTCATAAACGGTGTTTTATTTTAACAGCCGTCCTGTGGCTGCTTTTATACTAAAGTGACAGAATTGAGCACATGTAATAGTGATCTTGTGGCCTACAAGCCTAAAATATTTATTATGTAGCCCTTTATAGAAAGTTTGCCAATCCCTGACATGCACTGATTTTTGGAGAAAGATAGACCTGGAAATAGACCTGGCTTCAGATCTGAACTTTGCTGCTTACCGGCTTTGTGATTTTAGGAAAATTTAATGTCTTTACTTCTTAAGCATCCCTATCTGCAAAGTGGGAATTATAATACCTAACTCACAGGAATGTGAAAATGATATGAGATAATATATGTAAAATATATAAGTGTAATGTATGCTGTGCATAGTGGCTGCTCAGTTAAATGCAGGTACTTTTTATTCTTACCCAAGCATGCTAAAGGTTTTAGGGGGATTAACATGTTGGCATTGTGTAGGATTTTTAGAGTAAACAAAATTTGAAGTTAGGAATCTGGTTAGGAGATGATTTCAGTGGTTTAAACCTGAAGGCAGCACTTGAAGGAATGATATGAACTTAAAAGGTATTATGAAGAAAGAAGCAACAGGTGTAGCTGATTGCATGTGAGAAGAAAGGAAAAGGAGAAATAGGAGTTAAGAGGTGATAACTCTGGTTTGGAGCAAGGAAGAATTTCATGCCATAAGCTAAATAGGAGTCTTAGGAGATGGAGTCTATTAAGTGATATGTGTTAATAAGATGTTGAGGACCTGTTCCCATTTTAAAGCAGTGGAAAAGGAGTACTCAGTGAAAGAGCATGTAAGGACTTCATTTCTGTTTCTAGCAAGTGAATATACTGGAATCATATACAATACAGTATATAACTATACAACCATATTGTTCTGTCTAGCGCATTCTGTATAGAAGTAGATTTATAGTAGAGCTTTGACATCACTAAAAGGGCTGAAAAGACCTTGTTAAGATTGTTCTACCTGTAAAACACAATGCCTTATTATGTACTTTATATCAGTATTAGACTTTTCATTGTTGGAAAATGAGATATTCTTTAATAAGAAGATCAAACAACCAAAGATTGCATTTTGAAGCATTATAAGCCCTTAATCATTGTGTCATGAACTGTTTAAAAATATAATTTTCTGAGCCATCTTATGCTGAACATATCAAGTATGATTTAACTTGTTCTGAGAGATTCAAGGAAACCATTTGGAATATCTGCTGTAGTGTTTTGTGTTCTGCCTTGTCCTCTAGTGCTCATTCCATTTTATTTGTAAATAGTTTCTAAACTGTTTCGTAAGAATGTTTAATCAGTCTAAAATAGTTAAGTCAGAACCTCCCTGGCTGTCCTGTGGTTAAGACTCTGCACTTCCAATGCGAGAGATATGGGATCAATCCCTGGTTGGTGAACTAAGATCCCACATGCCATGGCCAAAATAAATAAATAAAAAACAAAATAGCAAAGTCTAGTCTAAAAATAATTATGTTGATCTTCCTCTTTTTTAATGTGGTTTTTTGAAGCAGGACAGCAGACTTATACTCTTATTTGCCTGTAGGTAGACATCATCTGTGGTGATCACTTGTTAGAACGGTATCAAACTCTAAGGGAAATTCGACGTGCAATAGGCGATGCAGCAATGCAGGTAGGTCTACCATATTTATGTCTAACGGGCAAGTTAATTAATGAAAGAAGAGTGTTCCGTGTTATTAGGGTTTTAATAAACATTCTATAATTAGAATTATTTGGACTATAAATAATAAAGCTAATGTTTACTGGATGCTTACTGTGTGTCAGGTACTTTTCTAAATGATTTGTAATGATGAGCTCTCTTACTCATCATAGTTTTATGAGGTAGGTATTCGTTTATCTCCAGTTTTAAAGATAAGGAAAGGTACAGGTAAGGTGGATTTCCCTGGAGCTCAGATGGTGAAGAATCTGCCTGCAGTGCAGGAGACCTGGGTTTGATCCCTGGGTGGGGAAGATCCCCTGGAGGAGGGCATGGCAACCCACTCTAGTATTCTTGCCTGGAGAATCCCATGGACAGAGGAGCCTGGCAGGCTGCAGTCCATAGGGTAGCACAGAGTCGGACGTGACTGAAGTAACTGAGCACGCACGCACAGGTAAGGTACAGAAAGGACATGTAACTTAACCACAGTTAGTAAGTGTGTGTGGAGAAGGAAATGGCAACCCACTCCAGTACTCTTGCCTGGAAAATCCCATGGACGGAGGAGCCTGGTAGGCTACAGTCCGTGGGGTCGCAAAGACTAGGACACGAATGAGCGACTTCACTTTAACTTTTCACTTTCATGCATTGGAGAAGGAAATGGCAACCCACTCCATTGTTCTTGCCTGGAGAATCCCAGGGATAGGGGAGCCTGGTGGGCTGCCATTTATGGGGTCGCACAGAGTTGGACACAACTGATGTGACTTAGCAGCAGTAGCAATAAGTGTGTGAGCCAGGGCTCAAACTCCAGGCAGTTTGATTCTAGAGGCCTTTTTTCTTCTCTGTCTCATACTGCAGTAGAGCTTTGAAGACTACTGGGCAAATGTATCTGCGAGGACGTGTCTTTAAGAAAAATTTGCGGATACTCATTAGTCTGTAGAGATTTCACATACCACTCCTAGCTCAGTTGGTAAGAAGCCATGGTAACTGTTAAACGATATTTTAAGTAGCCTATAATGTGAGTGGGAAGTATAGTGTGAAATCTAATAAGGATAAATGAAAGCAAGATAAGACCTACAATTTTAATGAAGAGAAAAATCCAATTTCTTTTGGAATTTTGCCCTCTAATTCTGAAATCCATTGGGGAATCTGATAGATGACAAAACTGGTGTATGAAGATTAAGTACCTTGCCCAAGATGAGTTGGTTAGTTAGCAGTGGAATCAAGGTTCAGCTGTTGAAAAAGTTGAACTTAAAGCTTAGGATCTTAGCAAAAGGGCAGCTGAATACTTTTTTGGGTAATTATTTGATTATTCTTAACATGTTTTTAGAAATATACTGTACTAATTGTTTATATTTTAGAAACAAATAATTCAAAAGATCTTCATAAAATACAAAAGTAAAATTGTTTCTTAGCTAAGTAAAGCATACTTAGAGGTATAAATAAGACATCTCCTAAGATTTTTATAAAATCATACTTTAGAAATCTTAGAAAATATTGTCTTTTTTAAAGTTAAGCTTGATTAGAAATGTAAAAAGCTAGGCGTAAAATCCCAAAGTCAATGGAGTAGGTAGAAAGTATGACTTCAATTTAAAGAATATTTATAATTAAAGTCCTCATTGATAACTATGTAAGTGTCATGTAATCTCAGGACCTCTTAGCTAAATGAATAATACATCTCTGCAGTAGGAAGGCTAGGATGTAGCAAGTGAGGGAGAGAGTGGGAGGAGCTCAGATCTGACAGAATAAAACCATGCAGGACTTTATAGACTGTAGTATGAACTTTGGATTTTAACTGAGTGAGGTGGGAAACTATTGATTGGAGAGATTTGAGCCAAGGACAGAAGAGACATAATCTGACTTGTCTTTTAGAGGATTTACTCTGATTAGATTGTTTAAGAAGACCATGAATGGAAACATCTAAATATAAAATATAAATAAATTTATATATTCCTATATATTTATCAGAATATAAACAAAATAAGCATAGATATAAATTTGAAATGTAAAGATTATCTCATTTCATAAAGTGTAATTTTATACATGTATTGAAGTTGTTTTGAGATTTTAAACAGCTTGTAATTCTGAAACATAATATATATGCAAAAAATTGACGTTCTGAAAATGTAATTTGTATTCATGTAAATATGTTAATAGGGTCCTTCTGTGTGTTAGAATACAAATTCATTTACTTTGATTAGACTAATTAGTCTAGAAGAGATCTGATGATCTGTAGGCCAAACATGGTGTGGTTGTACTTTATTTGGCTTATTCTGTGTTTTAAATATTTTTTGAGTTTAAATTCCTTTAGCTAAGCATCTGCTATATGGTTTATCACTGGTCTCAACATACCCTATTTGACTACTTAACTGACTCACATATTCATTTATGGTACTTCTCTGGCTTTTGTGGGTATTTGAATTTGTGAACCCCTTTCTAGAATGCTGATGAGTTTTCACTGGAGTTGCCAGTAACAGAAGCCAGATTGCAGTGAGTTGAACAGTGAATGAGCAATGAGGAAGTGGAGCCATGAAAAAGCTTAATAAAGAAGAAAGAAAGGGTGATAGCTAGACCAGAGTTGGAAATGCAAGGCGTGTATGCCACCACTCCCTCTAAATGTTGCTTAAAGTAGGCTCATTGCCCATGGCATACTTTCTCAATGAGTCTTCTTTTTAAGCTAGTTTTTCAGTTCATAGTAAATTACAAATAGCATCTTAAAAAGGTAGGTTGCTTGCTGGGTGCAGCCTTGGTGAGAGCACAAAGAATTAAGACCTCATATCAAGAAAGGAGACATAAAGAGACTCATAAACATGATATCTGGAGTCATTTAGTGTTAAGTTTCCTGACAGCCCCAGAGGACATCACTGTGTTATATAGCGCAGTACAGTTACAGTTCATAATGATGACTCTGGGTAGCAAAGAAAGGGTGAATTGTACTGAACAGTCTTCAAGGAGGAAGTAAAATGCATCCTGTATTAAATGGATAAGAGTTCTGAAGTTTTCTCACTTATTTTAGTTGTAAGCTGCATTTGTATGGGAAATGTTTTATTTCCTAGCAGATCCATGATACTCTATGATAATTGAGTCTTTCTTAGAGAAGCCCAGAGTTGGGTGATATATTAAATAATCTGCAAAATGAGAAGTTTTAGTTCTTTTTGGAGAACTGTTTAGCCATAAACAACCTTGACAAACTGTGGATACTGGTAGTTTCAGGATTTTCTTCTAAGAGTCATTAAAAAGGCACACTAACAGGGAGTGTCTGGTTATGAGCTGAGTAGATAAGCAAGTTTCTTTATCTTGGACTTTCATTCTCTTTAAATCAAGGAATTTCACATTAGTGTTGGGTTATGAAAAATAAACTATCTTTGACTTGATCATATATGTAAGTGGTTTTCAAGTAACTGCAAAACACTTTTATTTTTTTCAGGATGGTCTGCTGGTCCTTCATTATGGACTTGTGGTTTCTCCTTTGAAAATTACTTGAAGATTGTAAGACTGTTATGAGTGAGTGAACAAAATAAGGCGGCTTCTGAAGGATTGCATTCTCACCAAAGATTTCCATGAAACATGTAATTGCTATCATTTTGTGCTGTTTGAGACATAACTTACCTATTTTCAGCACGAAGAATCGTAGGAGTCTTATAAATCATAGGATTTTTAAGTATAACTTGGAATGATAGAATGCATCTGTTTAGTGAAAGATCTGTTTAGTAAAAAGTCTCTCTAGTAAGTGACTATATAAAAAGCATCCATAGCTCAGGGGGAAAATTTTTAAAAGCATTTACTTTTTATGATTTCAGATACTTTGATATAGATTTTGTTTCCTAATCTTTGAGGTAAATCAGTCACTGTTTTTGTCTTCATTGAGCCATACCCCTTTCAAGTTGGTGATTGGGATTCTGCTCTTTGGAATGGCATCAGTTGGGCAGTCATCCAATTGGAAAAGAAGTATGCTTTTGAACTGAAAATTTAAAACCAGACTTTGTTAAATTACAGAATGTACTTCTCAGACAAAGACCAAAACTATGGGCCACTTTTGTATGTTGCCGCATTATTTTGAACTTATGTCTTTTTTTTTAAAACCAGCAACACTACTAAAGAGATATTATCCACTTCTAAAAGGGATGAATTCTATTTTTGTGTGTGTGAGGATACTGTCCCCTGTAGGGTTTAGGTCTTCAGTGTATTAAAGGCACCTTTAACATATCTTACAACAAGGGGTGCCTCTTGGCAACATTTTTTTGAATATTAGTTGGATTAACATTAATTTTTAGTACACAGTGTGATTGTCAGTACCTTGTAATGATATTGCTTTTGAAAGTAATTTAAAATTTTGAATGAAAAAAAAAAAAATAAAATAAAATTTTGAATGAATTTAAGGTTTACAGAATACTTGTTCATTGTTTCCTCAGTAAGTCAGTTTAATGTTCATTTTCCCATTTGTTGCTGGGATAAAGAATACGGGTGTTTGAGGGCTCACTCACTTGCATACAAAAATTTCCATTTTAAAGATTATTTTGCCTAAAATTAGCATTGTAATACTTTAAAAGAAATATTTTGTAAACCTTATTTCACTGCAAAATTTCCAAGTCTGCATAAAAACAATTATAATTGGAGAACGATTGGTAATTGTTTTATAAAGAATTTATGAATTCTGTATAAATTTCTTCTAACATTTAATACAATTTTTTAATAAAAATTTATTTTAACCTATTTTGAAATGCTTGTGTTTCTTGAGGATTTTTAAAAAATAAGTAAAACTCTTTAAGGAACAGGACATCCAAAGCAAAGTTAAACTGTGCCATCAAATAAATATTTTATAAACGTCTTTACCTTCCCTGGTTATACCAGATGCCTTTATTTGACAGTGGACAAAGTAACAGCTATGGAGTTCACTGCCTCGTAAATGTCTCTTGCACAAATTACTTACTATTTTTGTTCCTGTCCCGTGTTAACATCTGTGTTGGGGATCTCCAAGACCACTCTCAAGTTTAATAGTTCACAAGAAGGACTCATGGGACCCAAAAAGTTATTATGCTCTTGGTTATAGCTTATTACTACGAAAGGATACAGATTAAAATGAGCAACAGGAAAAGATGTATAGGGTAGAGTCCAGGAGAAACCAGGCACAAGCTTCCATTTGTCCTCTTCCATTGGCAATGCAAGGAGAGTGTTTAATTTTTCCAACATGATATGTGAAGTGTTGCCAACCAGGGAAGCTCACCTGAGCCTTGAGTGCAGAGTTTTTACTGGAATTCAGTTACATAGGCATGCAGCCTTGATACCCCAGCACCTTCCCGGTAGACAACCTGATATGGCATGTCCCAGGTATATAAAAATAGGCGTTCACCATAAATCACATTGTCAGCATAAACTATCTGGTGTGACCAAGTTCTCAGGCATACTACGGTTATTCCAAGGGCTCAGAAATTATGATTTACAGTAACATGGGAAGACACTTATTTTTTTAAAGCAGAGTATTATATGTAATTAATTAAAGTCCATCTTGTCAAAGCTATGGTTTTTCCAGTAGTCACGTATGAATGTGAGAGTTGGACCATAAAGAAGTCTAAGCGCCAAAGAATTGATACTTTCGAACTGTGGTGTTCGAGAAGATTCCCGAGAGTCTCTTGGACTACAAGGAGATCAAACCAGTCAATCCTAAAGGAAATCTGCCCTGAATATTAATTGGAAGGACATCATGATGCTGAAGCTGAAGCGCCAGTTCTTTGGCCACCTGTTGCAAAGAGCCGACTCATTGGAAAAGACTTTGATGCTGGGAAAAATTGAAGGCAGAAGGAGAAGGGGACAACAGAGGACAAAATGGTTGGATGGCATCACCGACTCCATTGACGTGAGTTTGAGCAAGCTCCGGGAGGTGAAGGACAGAAGCCTGACGTGCTACAGTTCTTGGGGTTGCACTGAGTCGGACACGACAGAGCGACTGAACAACAACATTAAATGTAATTATTTGATAGATATTTCTGCAGTAAGTCAAAAGAATATCACTTGTGTGGACAACAAAATTAAAATTAGAGGAAAGTGGTCTGCCTTTAAGGAACTTGCAGCCTATGGATTACTCACATCTCAGAATCTTACCAAAGGCAGATACTAGTAAATACTATGAGAGTCACAAAGAGTTCTACCCTTTCTTTTTTCCCTCCCTCTTGAACTTGACCTCCAGGCATCCCAAAGAATGAATTTTATCTGGTTATTTTTATTTGACTTGTTATTACTACCAGACAGTAAACTAAGTAAGAACAACCGATTTAAAAATCAGTTTAAAAAAACTGGTTTAAAAATCGGTACTTCCAAAGGCAATGTGACTTTGGGCTATATCAGTAGAAACAGTTTTAGATCAAGGGAGTTAATACTTCTAATCTCCAATGCATCTTTTATCCAGCATACCTTAGAAATATTGACAGATGGGAAGGCAGTGGGATAGGAAACACTCAGAAGGAGAGACTCAGAAAACAAGAGCAAGCATTGACCAATTGCTTCTATCTTGGAGAAGCAAAAAACTTAGCGGTGAGAGGTAACTGTCTTCAAATAAGGTCAAAGGGGGTCAAAGACAGATGAGGAAAAAGCTCGAGCAAAAACAAGACAAATGCCCTATCTTGTAGCCTTGGGTTAGCCTTACTGTTTCAAGAGGGATATTTGCTAGGAACAAAGCAGAAACAAAACTAAATCCTCAAATCTGCACAAATGAGACTACATGAAGTACAGATTCCAGAGTCTAGATTCAGTGGCTAGAGAAAGATTTGTTTGGCACAGCTGTTAGGTTCTCTGTTTTCGCTTAAGCCCTTTCTAAGCAAAGATATCCAGGGGGCTAATTTGTGATAATAGTAGTCTGACAGAATTCCTCCCTAAATGCCATCCCAAGTCTTTTCTCTCTGGTATCATCATTTCCTCTGACCTTGGGCTTCACTGAGCTTCCCTCTGCTTCCAGTGCATTGCCCTTCCTTCTTGTTTGAGTCAGATACATTCTTATCTAATTCCTGACAATCTCTCCTCTGGATTCAAACTTCTTGCACACACACGGTGACTCTTCTACAGCAACTGTGGCTTTGAATTGTTGAAAGTGATGCCACCGACCAGTTTACTTTTCCTGTTCAGCCTACACAAAGTATAATCTCAGTGATTCAATCCTAGATGAATATTCTTCTAAGATGACCAGATCATAATTTCTTATTAGATGTATATATGACTAATTAAAAAAATTTATTTTTTCCTTTTCGAGTTCTAATAGTTGGCAGCCTCTCTGGTGTATTTTGTTATCTTGGAGGGCTCTGTTAAAAGAGAAGGATCAAGCTGACTCTGAATGTTCACTTTTGCTGTCTTCAGTATATCATGGTCAAAGGGTAGGTCCTCACTTTAAACCTTTTTCAATAATGTTGTGTACGTGAGTTTGATTATTGGCCTCTCTTCAAAACTGGACAGATATCTAAATTTTTGTTATCTGTTGAGATTAATAGTCCATGCATAAATGAAATACCATATTGATTTTCTGAAAGGTTGACAAGTATTTATTTACATACAATGGATATTATGGTTTGATCTTTAATGCATATTTGTTTCATTTTGATGGTACCTGTGGTTTTACAGGGCTTCCCTGGTGGCTCAGATGGTAAAAGAATCCACAGGCAATGTGGGAGACCTGGGTTTGATCCCTAGGTTGGTAAGCTCTCATGGAGGAGGGCGTAGCAACCCACTCTAGTATTCTTGCATGGAGTATCCCCATGGACAGAGGAGCCTGGCAGGCTATAGTCCATGGGGTTGCAAAGAGTCAGACACAACTGAGTGGTTTTACACAGGTTATTATAGTGATACTATTTTTTCTTTTAAGTGAGAAAAGTTTTTTCTTCTAATGTTTCTAAGAAAATGCTTTTCCAAAAGCAAAGCTGGTTGAACAACATTTTAAATCAGAAGATGAAGATGTTTGCCAGGAATAGATTTTTTCCCCCCAGTAGGCCTAGAGGCAGCATTTCACATTGGTTTAAGGACATCAGTTTTGAAGCGCAGACTCACAGATTTGACCTCCAGCTTTGCTATTAGCAAGCTGTGTGATCTTGAACTTCTATATAATTTCTCTGAGCTTTAGTTTTCCATATCAGTAAATTGGGACAGTGGTACCTAACGCAAAGACTTGTTACAATAATTACTCAATGTGTTAAGCACTCAGAATAGTGGTTGTCAGATAGTCTGTTTTCAAATTCAGTTATGGTCCCTTGGTAGTCACTTCTTAGATTACTTTGCTGAATTAGTTTCCAATGAATAAGTAGGCCCGTTAATATTAAAAGATCAAAGTTAAACCATGTTCCCCCTCCCCATTTTCTGTCCTGTATATTTTCTATATTCACTTCCTTCTATGAATAACTGGACCAAGTGTGGGGATACAGGCCCTGGAGTTGGACCTGAATTCTGCTTTCACCTTGGTTCTAATCTTAAGTCTGCTGTTTCTACTTTACAGACTAGGTTAGGCCATGCACAGACAGTTTCAGTTGCCAGAGACGGGTTCCTTTTGCTGAGCTTATGTCTGATTTAAGATAAAGATAAAAAATTGTCTAGTCCTAAAGGACATCAGGAATTCTATATGTCATGTATAAATCCTTACGCCTGGAAATCATGAGGGATGGAATTTACCCCTCTCATTTATTCACAGATATGGCATAGCAGACAAACCTGAGTTAAGTTTGTTTTAATAAGCACTTCTAAGGAAAGAGCTGCTTTTTTGCCCTGTGTAATAATCAGCAATTAACCAGACTGCTACTGATTATAGTCTAAAATTCCAGCCCTTATACTAATGATTTTGGTTACAGTCTGCTGAGCATTCTGTAACCCCTAGAAGAATGTGATAAAACTGGAATGAAAAGTCTCAGAACAGAGACCACTTGTCTCATCAGGGAACAGGGTAGCCATGTGGCGATCTACAGTAATTAATCAATGAGCAAGCAAGCCTGGAGACCCTTCCAGGATCAGTCTTCATTTTCTTTGTAGCCTGAGCTCTCTCTGTTTTGTTTTATTCAGAATCACTGAAGCACTGTAGAAACATAATTCTTTAAATATCTGTGGTGTGACTCACTCTGTTTTATTACATCTTGGGGTGTGTGTGTGTGTGTGTGTGTTTCAAGGGATTTTAAGAAAGAATTGATAAATTTTAGCTAGTTCCCACCCCCATTTAGTAAGCTTGTGAAATAGCATAAAACATGAAGGCAATCCAATCAACTTTTAAGAGATCGATAGAGGAGGAGAGCAGCCTTTTGATCCACATAGTAACCATTCTTTTCTCCCTTTAAATGTATGCAGCAAGGGTTGGTAATGTAATAAAAACAGCCCTTTGTTTGACTGGATTCAGGAGCACTCACCCCATTTGCAAATGGTATAGCCATGTGAGATACTTGAAAATAGCAAAAGGCATGATGACAGCAACTAACCTGTACATTTAAATCTGAACATGCAGCAAAGCCAGTAATGTACTGTCTAGAAAGAAAAATAAAATTTCACATAGGAACTATGTTTACAAAGCTCCCCTCAGTTATTTCCATTTTAAATTAGCACTGTGCTTTCAGGTATATAAATTTATTTGGTTCTAAAAAACAAAATGTGTTCTTACAATTTGGATATATTTAAGGAACTTACAGATTTCTGATGATATAATAATAAAAGTAAAATTAGCTGGAAATAAGTGATAACTTCTCATAAGCAAGCAACGTTTCTAGCTATTCTTTCTTTCATTTACATCCAGGGAGATTTCTGGCTTTTTCTCCAGGCTCTGTTTTGAAATCAATACTACTCTTATTAGATCTGGCTTAATGTTGTCCAAATGGAATTCCTTCTACTGGGTTGACCCAGGTGGCTGTACATAATGGTCTCAGTTGGAGCAGAAGGTATGGTAAACGTCATAATTATTTTTCTGATAGTCTCATAAATTCTCTATCAGTGGGTTCGTAAAATGAGGTGAATTTAGATGACATAAAATGAGTCATTTTAAAGTGATTAGTTCGGTGGCATTTAGTGCATTTGCAGCATTGTGCAGTCACCATCCATATCTAGTTCCAAAACGTTTCCATCCTTCCACAATAGAGCCCCACTTCTATGCCCCTCTTTTCCAGACCTAGCAACTGCCAATGTGCTTTCTGTTCTAATGGGTTAAATACATTTAAAAAACTATCTCATGTTTGCCTTTAGATCCATGAGTGGTGATCTGGTCTCCCTGCTTATGTTCACAGGTAAGTTCTTAAAGGTTATCCCCACAACTGCATAACTTGCATTATTTCTGGAGATAAAATTTGGACTCTAGTTTCCAGACTACTGTTCAAATTTTGTCCCCCTCTTTAGCCAGTCCAGTAAAATGAATTACAAATATCTTGGATTTACTACCTCTTGAGGAAAGGGCCCCTCTGTAACATTCCTTTAATTCCAGCTCTTTGATACCTAACTATAGCATTCCTTTACAAAAATATTTTTAAAGCTCCTTTTTAAAAAATAGGTTAGTAGCATCCACTCCTCTATAATGTTTAGCGGGAGCATGCAGAGACTCATGGTTGGATGGGCCCGGGCCCAGGTTTGGGCTGCCACCACCTCACTGCAGTGCAGGAAGGCAGTAGGCTCAGGAAATCTGCAATGTGTACCAGTTTGCCTTTGGGACTTGATGTTGCCAAGGGTTTCTGGAGCAGAGAAACCTTAAGTTAAACCCTGGGAGGAAGGAGTGAAAAAGAAGATGAAAAGAAAGATGCTTATTCCCTCAAGTGGTGGGGCAGGGGGGCTTTCTTTTACGTAGAAAGGCAACATAGAAAGAAAAGCAGGCACCGAAGAGTCAGCAGACCAGCTCTGTTACTCACAATGGGGCATCAGACAGGGTTTAACTTTGTCATTCCGAGACTCTGTTCCTTCATTTGTCGAATGGGTATACAAATACTATACCTAGCGAGGGTTGTGAGGCTTAACTGAGATCATTCTATGTTTACTGCCTAGTACAGTGACTGGCATATAGTAAGTAGGTACTGAATAAACAAGAGCTGTTACTAATGCATTTCAGGATGTGGAGGATCTCATTGCCTAGTGACTGAAAGTCTATCACTAGTATGCTTCATGGACAGGCTTCCCCACAGTCTCACAGATTCACTCTGTGGTCCTGTCCTAACAGTCGATACTGCTGCTCCCCTTTCCTTCTCCTCCCTGCCTGGAGATGCTGAATGCCATGTTTCCCCGTTACTATAATTGTTCTGGTTTAATAATTTGTCAACTTCATAATATGCTTTTAGTGTGTTTCTTTTATAAACGAGCTCATGGCAACTAGTGGTGACTCACTGAAAATAGGAGATACAGACTAGTAAGAGCCAGAAAGTCTATAAATTAAGGAAAGGACTCTGGCCTTGCATAGAGAAGGATCTAGTAACCACATACTATTCTTAGAAGTGGCAACAAATGTCTACATTGCAAGCCCATGTTCTGATGAGTCTACTGTTCTTCATTGGGCCCTAAAAGATGTGTGTGTGTGTGTGTTTTACTTTCTGGTCGTGCCACTCAGTATATGGGATTATAGTTCCCTGACCAGGGACTGTACCTGCATCCTTTGTGTTTGAAGTGAGGAGTGTTAACCACTGGACCACCATGGAAATTGCTAAAAGATGTTTTATTACAAAACTCTCATTGTTAGTGTGCAACTAACATCTTTCACTAGCAGTACCACTAATGTATCTTCAAGTAGCCTGGAAGTGCCTTTAGACAGATGGACTGAGAATGACAATATTGTTCAGGATTCTGCAAGCTCCAGCTTCAACCATCAGCTGTGAGTTGCATCCAAATATCCCCTCATTGGCAGTCTCCATCCTGGAACCTGGCCTGGCATTAGGAGGTCTCAACTTGGCATCCATAGCCTTCTGTATACCAGGAGTAGATAGTTCTAAGGAGTCACAGGTCCCTCGACCTGTATAGTTTTATGCATGTATTTTCTTGAGGGAAAGGACCCATAGCTTTCTCCAAGGGGGAGAAGCCTTTTTAATCCCAAAAAAAGGTTAAGAATCACTACACTAGAGGAAGATGCTATTACTGCTGCCCATGTTCTACCTAGGCATGTGGGTTCTGCAGAAGCAGAACCTCATTTTCAAAGAAGGAAAAGATTCTTACTGTTTTGAAGAACTTTTTAATCATGTGCCTTCTGCCAGTTCATTCTCAGAAATCTTCAGCAAGCTAAGCTAGTTAAATCATTATCCAGGCATGGAATACACTGTCTTTCATCATTTGATTGATTTGATTTCCCCATTTCCTGCCATGAACTGCCCACTTAGTGCATTATGTTTCAGACCAGACAGTCTGCAGACTATAACCCTGAGGCTTTGACAGGGGAAAAAAAAAAAAAAATGAAACACTAAACAAGGATGCACAGAACAGAGAACATATGATTTCTGAATTATCAGGGGGTGCAATTGTTCACTGAACCAAAACAGTTCTTCTCTCAGTTAAAGCAGCAGAAACCACAAAACACAAGTTATGTTGATGGGATTCGTGTGACTTTTAATTCTTATTTTACTAATGTTTTACAGTAAGTGTAAGGAGTAAAGACAGGAATGGAGTGAGGGAAAGGAAGAAGAGAAACGTATTCTTTCAAGTTCCTTGAACGGCTAAAGCACGTGCTAGGATCAGAAAGTTGAGTAAAAGCATCATGTCCTTTTCACCACGGAAATGGAGATGTGTGACACAGATATGGCAACTCTTCAGATCTGTGGAAGTGACTCTGACAGAGAATTAATTCTGCATCAAACTTGGCACATGTGGAAGACTGGGCAATGCAGGTGCTACACAGCTGGGCAAATGAAAACTGGACTTCCTAGAACCTATTTCCTAGCGTGCGAGCAGGACATCTGTGCCCCTTCTCTGGTCTGAGAGTCTCTTCCTCTCCAGCAGGGGAGCAAGACCCCACCAACTATGCAGCAACAGGAAATCTGTTGGGCAAGACTGTTAGAAGATCAAGATTTCTTTTTTATATTTATTTGCTGTGGTGTTGATTGACCAGAAGGGACTCTTTACTTTTGGGCAGGAGCATTGTGTCCTGGTGATAAGATAATCTACATTTAGCATTCTTAAAAGGCATAAGTGTGAAGACAAGGCCTTTTTAGGACCTAGACCAGTGGGGAGGGAAATAGGAGGATTTTAAGGTTAAAGGCATGAACAGCTAATTCTCTATCACCACAAATGAACTGCCACGGATAAATGAGACCTTGTCTTTTCCCCTTCATACAAATACTCACCTCTTCTAGCTTACACTTCTAAATCTAAGGTCAGCTTAATCACAGTTTGGGATTAACTATGAGTGTGCTTCTAAAGTTAAGGTGAAAAGCTACATTCTTAATAAACTATTCCTTTTTCCTAATTAAATGGATTTGAATAAGCTAAGGGGTAACCCACAAAACTTATCACTGCCTTTTTTTTTAAAGTATATAATTAAAAGGACATGAAATGGACAGGGAGAAGTCATTACACGAATCATAGAAATGGTCAACATGCATCTAATTCTACTTACTGAGCAGAGAGAGCTAAAGGGGTTAAGTTCTTTTGAGAAGAACCTAAATGTGTTTTAAAAGGACAAATACTACACTATCCTTTTTTTTTTTTTTTCCTGAATGGAAGAAAGGATATATGGAATTGCAGCAGGGTGAGAGGGAAAATACCCATTAAACAAACACCTATCATTTGTGAAACAATTCTATCGAGTGGTGTCGGGTGTGGACTGTGGGTTTATCTCTGGCAGTGATTTTATGTTTTAGGTATCTAGAGTGAGAGTACATAGCTGGGTAATGGCTGGGTATGGTGAGTGAATATAGGTTTTAATTTCAGTTCACAGCAAGATGGTGATGATCACAGATTTAGCACCTTCGTTTGTACTTCCTCTGTACCTGAATCATCTATAACTGTGAAGCCTGAGCTTTAGGTGAGAAAGCTGCATTCTTAGATAACTCCTCTGTGATTGCTCTAGGACTGCGGTTTGCTCCAATCTAAGGTGTGGACTTCTTATTAGAGAAAGTAAGTATTCGATGCTAAATATGAGACTGAAGCCTTGAAGACAATGTGGAGTGGCGACAGGTGTTTTGGATCAGGAATAGGCTGTTTGACAAGTCAAGTGTATATTATCCCCTCCTAAGCATTAACTTTTTTTAAGCAAGAGAATTATATTTTTTGGCTTGAAATGGTGGTTTCTTCTATATTTGATTTCTCGGTTTTCTTAGTAGATATCACTGTCTCCTCCAATATTTCTTCAAAACTTTCCCCTATCTGGGAGGTTTTCTTTGAGGCTATCTTAGAAGCCTCCTCTTCCTCCTCCTCTTTCTTAAGAGACAGCCCAGTGGCTGACCCTTTGGAGGTGGTAGAACTGAGGATTCTAGGTGGGAGCAGATAGCTTGGGTTGGGAAGTGGATTCAGCCCCGAAATGCTTAATCCACTGGTGCTGAAACGTGTCTCTTCGCCTTCCAGCAGCTTCCTGTAAATCCAACAGAGAAAAACTCTTAGGAAGTCAACTTGCAACTTCTGAAAGAATTTAACCATCCATCCCCTATTCATTTCAGAAAGACTTCAGATTCCAGATTTCACAGTTTCTTCATGACATTGAGACCAATAAATATTGAATTTCAAGGCCAAAGACTTGGACTTTATCCAGCATACACACACACCTTTTCATCCAGCGCACGCACACACACACACATGCCTTTAGCACCAGCTATGTTTAAAGCACTGTCAAGGGGAAACCTATCTTATTTGCAAATACATTAAAAAAAAAAAACCTTCAACTCCCCCTTGGTTTCATCACACCCAGTTTTGGCACTTAAGAGTCTACAAAGATCTACGGAGAAGTAATTTACTAATTAATACCTTAAGTGCAACAGGGATAAGAAGGTAAGAAGTCCACAAAGAAACTGCCTAATTCAGCCTGAACTTGAGATCTGTATTTTTTCAGCATGTCAGGGTACAAAGGAAATGGAATCAGCAATAACAGAAACCAAGGAAGTAACCTGTTTCAGATACCAAGCTTTTTCCCAGCCTGGCCTAAACAGCATCATAATAGAATGGCTCCAGTATCTTTCTTTTCCTCTCATAATTCTGGTAACTTTTATCATTTAAAAAAAAAAAAAAAAACAGAAACCCAAAACACTATCAAATCCTCTGGGAGCTTTAAAGTAGTATACAAAGTGTCAGAATAAAAGAAAAAATTCTCAGACAGATCTGAGGTTGAATCTGAACTCTTTCATTTACCAACACTGTGATTTTCAGCAAGTTACACAGTCTATCGTTCAAGTTTCCTCATCTGCAAAATGATGATATAACCTGATACCTAGATAATTTATATGCAGAATCTAATATAGTGCCTAGCACACAGTAGTCATCCAAAAAGTAGTAGCTGCTGTCATTTTTTTTAAGGTAAATGTTTACTTACACAGGTATCCAGGAGCATACTTCATCTGTGAGGACTTTCTATGTTGTATGAACCCTGTTTTTAAAGTTAGAGTCTGGTGGGTTTTACTTCAACCTCTGTGCACTCACATTATTGCCTTAAATCTCTGCAGAGGCAGGTAGACTGCTCCAGGCCTCCAGGCACTAGTGGGGTGGAGCTGGGACCTAACCAAGTTGAGGGACGTAAGGGTCAGCTTACCTGAAAGGAGGCAGTGATGCCTTTCCTCATCCCCTGCTTCACCCATAAACTGGAGCCTAAAACCACTTATGTGGGTAGCGATGCCCCAGGTGACAGGATCTGCCTAGGTGAGCATGCCCTGTGACGTACCTGTAAGCTGCTATCTCAATGTCAAGAGCCATTTTGACATTGAGCAAGTCCTGGTATTCCCGAAGGTGGCGCGCCATCTCACTCTTGGTGTTCCTCAGATCATTCTCCAGCTGCCCAATGTTATCCTGAAAAGCAGCAACACAAATCCAATATATGTAGGCCAAACTGGCCGACATTCATTGAGATTGAGAAAGCAAGGATTCTCAACTCTGCCTACACATTAAAAATCCATACCTGTCCCTCAGCCCAGATTCTGATCCAACTGTTCCAGGATGGGGTCCCAACATCTTAATTTTTCCATAAAGGTCCCAGGAGATCTGGATACATTTCTATCAGGGGTCACAGGGTTCTCAACTAAACACCGGGAAGATATTTATGTTTTACTCACTTACTGTCCCTCCCTTGCTATTGTATTACTGCTGAATCACTCAGTTGTTGAATGTCCTTTTCGAAACCAAAGGCTCAGGTCAGGAGCTTAGATTCAGAAAATGCCAACTGTGGAGAGCCCAGAGAGGATGGCAAGTCTCTGCCTCCATTCATTGTGATGGTTTCATGAAGTCTGCTAGTCAATCACTTCACTGACCGAACTTTACATGACAGATAGGAAGCATAGACACTTCAAGGAATTTTTTTTTTTTTAATCCAAATGGCAGATTGAAATTATAATTTTTTAAAAAAAGAAACTTAAGTTCATATAATACTTGTGCTTTAAGTTCCTCCAGGTACAAAACCAGGCACAGAAGAAAAAAAGGTTTAAATCTGTGATTCTTGAGAAACGAGAGGATCTTTTAAAAACACAGCAGATCCTATTCCTCATCTACTTAACACCCTCCAACAGCTTTGGAATTAAGTGCAAACTTCTCAGCACAGCCTATACTTTTCACCTTGCTCAGTATGTTTTAGTTACCGTGGCCTTCTCTTTTGCTCCTTAAACTTACCAAGTTCACTGCTATCGCAGGCCCATTAGACTAGCTCTTTCCTCTGTTTGGAATGCTCTGTGGTGGGTCTTCACATGGCTGACTTCATGTCATACAAGATTCAGTTCAAATGTCCTTTACTCAGGTCTTCAGCATCCAATTTAAGTACCCTCTCCACACTGATCTAGCATGTACTTTTACCTTAAGCTGGGGAAACTGCTAGCCCATGAAGGAAATTTGTGAAAACTTTAAAAAAAGTATCTTCAGAAAAAAGCCCCCACCTGAAAGTGGCCACTCTGCTTTTTAGCTCTTATTATATGGATAATTCTTTGTTGAGGGGAGCTGTCGCTGTGAATGTAGGATTTTTAGCAGCATTCCTGACCTCTATCGACTAGATGCCAGCAGCACCTTCTCTCCCAGCTGTGATAACCAGCAATGTCTCCAGACATTGCTAAATGGCCCTGGGAGGGTAAATCCACTGTTAGAAAACTATTGTACTGGGATGTAATTTACATGGAAGCCGTCTGTCTAGTTCCCCCCTGGAAGCCCATAGCCTAGCACAATGAACACTGGAGATGCTCAATGAATGATTGTTGAATGAATTTCTTTTCTTATTCTGAGCAAATAACTCATATAATTCAGTTGCAATTCTCAACATGGTGAGTACAGTGGCTGGGAGTTATTTTTATGAAACAGTCATGCAGATAAATATATCAGAAACCCCAAGAAAGTGCTGAGGAACCCTTTGAACTTCCCTTGTAGGGATGATAAAATGCTGGTGAAAGCCAGGGCTGATAGATCAGGGGGTGCAAACTTCCAAATCAAAAGAATCTGCAGAAAGAATTAAAATTCATACCACCTACCTGTTCTATAAATATTGACAGGAATACTGCAAAGAAAAAACCCAATTAACTGATGGGTTCAGAGCAAGGAATGATGGGTTCAGAGCAAGGAATGATAACCAGTGAGGAAAATATATAATACACTGAACAATGGTGGAAATATTCCAAAGTGTGTTAAGAGATCATAAGAGTTTAAAGGGATTTTTGTCAAGAAATTTTACTTGATAGTTGCTATATTTGAGGTTAAATAGTGTTAGTTGCTCAGTTGTGTCCAACTCTTTGCAACCCCATGGACTGTAGCCCACAAGTCTCCTCCGTTTATGGGATTTTCCAGACAAGAATATTGGAGTGGGTTGCCATTTCCTTCTCCAGGGGATCTTCCTGACCCAGGGATTGAACCCAGTTGTCCTGCATTGCAGGCAGACTCTACCATCTGAGCTACAAGCAAATCTAGTGACGCCCTAGGAGTAAGAGAATCAATATACTGTGGTAAGGGGAAAAGAGTCTAAGGTGAAGGAAAAGGAGAAAGGGGAGCAAGTATTCTCATTATGCAGAGGGGCAGGAGAAATGTTACAGGAGGAAAAAAAGAGGATTGCATCAAGATCTTTGGATTGCATTTCTTGCCCTGACACCAACATCTAACATACCTCAGTTTTCTATACTTTACTTTCTTTGAAACTTCCATTTCTGTATATGGGAAATTATAATGTTTCTTCTTTTCTGAGGTATTCTGAGATCCTCAAGTGAGGATTTCAATTTAATGCACCTCACATTATGATGTGATGAGTTCATTATCTGGTCAATTAGATAATAGTCATTAGAACAACATTTGGTACCTAGGAACTGCTTACTAAATGTTAGTAATTTTTATTATTGTTAATATCATACCATGTGACTCTACCCTTTTAATGATATGGACAAATTGATCACGAGCCCTCCCTACAACCCCTTAGATCAGCGGTCCCAACCCTTTGTGGCACTGGGGACTGGTTTCGTGGAAAACAATTTTTCCACGGATTGAGGGGAGGGGATGGTTTTGGAATGATTCAATCACACTGCATTTGTTGTGCACTTTATTTCTATTATTACATCGGCTCCACCTTGGATCATCAGGGATTAGATCCCAGAAATAGGCAACCCCTGGCTTAGATAACTAAAGAAAGCAACGTATAATAAAACTTTAACATTGGAGAGTTGGAGGCAAATCCCATAAAGCACTGGATTATTTTTTGTTTTTCACGAAGATGTACATCTCCATAACAGTTGGATTTTTTTTTTTCATTTAAAGGATATTATTTTCTTTCTCCAGATAGGAAGGTACAAAGTTAAAACCTTAAATTCCAGAATTTAATATAATACTTCATTCTTCAAAACAGCCACAGGCTTTTCAGCTCTGGACACCCAGGTTTCCATAACAGTTTTTAATAACCAATCTAAATAAAAACTTTTCTAAAGTGCTTTGTACTACTCTTTCCTAGGATACTAAACAAAATGCAACCTTTCTCAGCAACTAAGGATTAAGATAATGATCAATTATTTCTCTAGAATTCTGTGATGTGTTTTATCTTTTAGGTCAACTAAGGTATATATAAGGCTGTATTTTCCCTAAATGGCCCCTGAGAGCAGTATTTGAACTAGTGTTTGCTACTAGTGGTTTTCTTTGTCCTGAAAGTTGAACTAATCTGCTACTCACTCCTGACAATGCCTGACTCCGGAGGTTCCTCTTCTCTATCTTGCCGAAGGCTTGAAATCCAAATAGCAAAGTGCTTTAGAATCACAAAGTAAAGTAACAAATAAGCTGGGGGGCAACAGAGGGGCCAACTTCCGAATATGTGATTTAGAGACAGATGTGTCACATCAGCAGGTTAATTAGTTTCTTTAAAAAAAATTATTTTTGTTTCACAGCTGTTTTCTGAATAAGAGGTTGCTGGGGACCTGAGTTCTAGATAGATGAGATTTCCTTGAACTTTTCTGCCACACATTTCACAGGTCTATTTTATGGATCAGTGTAGACATAAAGCATGACTTTGCTCTTTTTAGAAGAAACTATGCTGACTGCTGACCCCTGCTCTTCAACATCTGGGCTCTTTGTCTGCGCTTTCTTCCCCACCCTAGGCAGTCTTGCATTGCCCTTCAAAAGCCCTGCCAAAGATGGCCTCCAGCTGGAAATCTGAGCAAAGCGCTGCAGTCTGCCCCCTCCCCCAACCACGCAGCAGCTGCTGACTTAGACTGAGGGAACAGGAGAGAGGCACTCCCATTCCAAGGGTCTCTCCTGGAATGGCTAACCAGAGTGCTGAGCATCCTCCTTGGGGCTCGAAGGATGTGGACTGGGAGTAAGAGAGAGAACAGGCCACCAGAACATCTGCAGTGGCGCACAGGTTAACAGACAGAGCTGTGGGTTCATCACTTTTAGGGGCCCTCACCCAGGGGAACAGTAGTGAGTGTGGCACCATCTGATTGAAGAAGGCTGTTCAGAATTACTACTCTGTCTGATAACGAAGGTGGAGAGAGAGGATTTCTGTGCGTGGTACACTCACAGGTCACTCTGCTGCCTTTTCTCACCCTATCTTTGTTTCTTCCCATGATTTTTTCTACAATACTTTAAAAATGTTGCACTATAAGTATTTCTATAGGCTGGTTTACACTGGGAAAGGTGGTTTAAGTCAGTGCACCCCCAAATCAGTCTGAGGAATTGATAGGCTGCAGTGCTTTTATTGAAACTGCATATTCTTGGGCCCCACCTGCAAACTACTGAATCCATATCTTTGGGAGTAAGCCTGAGACTCTTTCTGTTAAGCCCCCAAGTAACCTTGGCGGGTCAATGGGTTTAGGAACCACTAGTTTTTCTGTAAGGGCTCTATCAGGGTGGGCCAGGTGGCAATAATACAGTGAGGTGGTATGTTTGGTGTTTAGTTGCTAAGTCATGTCTCTTTGTGATCCCACGGACTTTAGCCCACCAGGCTCCTTTGTCCATGGGATTTCCCAGGCAAGAATACTAGAGAGGGTTACCATTTCCTCCTTCAGGGGAATCTTCCTGATCCCCAGGGATCAAACCTGCATCTCCTGCATTGGCAGGCAGATTCTTTACCACTGAGCCACCAGGGAAGCCCTAATATACTGAGGTAGAGGGGACAAAAACAGAACAAAAGAAAGCAAAAAACATATGGAAGAGTTGAAAAAAGAGAGAAGGGGACCAAATGAAGACCTTTTTCTTGAATTCTAATTTCAGAAATGGATCTATCAGGTTATAGATTTATATGCAGCCACTGCCACCCCCAATCTCCAAGGGGCCAGCCCCTTCCTGCTGTTTAATTAGGCTACATTTCAATCTCATACTGGAGAGAAGAGGGCAGACTTGGCTCATCTCCCTGGAGAGCATTAACTGATGGTGTGATCCTGATTGTTCCGCAAGGTCTTTCAAGGAAAGCTTCAGCTTTCCAAGATTGACCATCGTACAGGGCCAGGGCCCCCAGTACCGTCCAAAAATGTCCTTAGGCATCTTTGGCAGAACAGGGACTCTAATGGTGGTGAAGCAGGAACCAGAATCACCCTGTGTCAGAAATGGAAAGCCTTTAGTTAAAGAGGATGGCTCTGTTTGGCTTCTGAGGACAATAGTCCTAGCACCTCTTAATTTTTCGTGTCGCCTGATTCAACCCTTGCATACACCACGGTATACTCACTATTAATATGTCACCTTGAATCATTCTTCACCCTTTCAAAAGTGTGATAAGCTTTCTTTCCTCAAATAGGCTGTCAGCTCTCTGGGGCAGGGAAAACGTGACTTTAATGGGGCCTTCCTCTGCCTTTAAGAGGGTGGCAAACCTGCAAAGGAAAATGGGCCTACCACTAATCTCTGAAGCAGAAGAAAGAGAACAGCCTCCCATCACTGCAGTGAAAGGGGAGGGGGAGGGGTTAGAGGGCAAGAAAACAATGGCTGAATCTCACTGTGGGGAAGGAGGCTTTTCATCTCAATCAGCGCTGCTAAGATTGTCAGAACAGCCTGATGACACCCTTGTGGCTTCAGGACCCGCAGGTGAAGATGTGCACCTCTCCTCAGCTTTTATATAGATATATATATCTGTTGTCTGAGCTCCTCTTCCATTCACAGCAGGTCCACTGAGGCTACGGCTGATGGGGGCAGCACTGCAGAGCTGCAGATGCCGCAGTTTCTGTTGTTTTTTGTTTTCTGCAGGCTAGTCTGGATGACCCTACTATTGTCTAACATTGAAAGCCTTTTAAAGCAAACAAAACAAACCAGACAACACTGTCACTATTTCTTAGAATATAGGGGCTACACCAAGCAACCAGAGAACATGGCAAAGCCCAATTCAGATGGTGATTATGGGTAAGTTATCCTTTTTAGAGAAATACTGGGCTAGCCCAGCAGAAGACCACGTAGCCCATCCTTTGAAGCTTCTAGAAGAAAATACGAAGTCTCAATTAACTAAATGTAATTAGTTCAGGCCATTGAGAGCTAGGCCACATAGTGAAAAGTTCAAGTTAAACATTTTGAAGTGGAATAAAAGTATTTATTTGAATATTACTGTAATTATAAATACCAAAATAAATAGCCCAAGCAAGCTTTCTTCATTTATCAAAGGGAGCTATTTATAATGAACAGCAAATACTGCACACCCATAATAATTCTCTGGCTCCAGACAAAAATAGCACTTTGAGGATTCACTGCTTTCTTGATTGATTTTCTTAATGTTCCTAAACATAATTAATTTTATCAAATGGAAACTTTGAGCTTGGTAGAATGAATTATTGCAAGTTTCTGAACTATTAGCATTCTATCCAATGGAACTTTTATTGCACCTTGAAACTGAACCACACTATTTAGATTCTTTTCCACACTTTTCACCTGCCTCTGTGTCCTTTGTGGTCATAAGCCCAGAATGTTCCATGTAGTAAAACTGAAGGTGCAGTGGCCTTTGTTTGGAGAGAAAAGGAGGAAAGAGCCAATCGATACCTTCACAGGAGCTTAGAGGACAGGCAAAGACGGGAAAAAAATAAGTGACCTATAACAAAGATGCACTCATCTCTGTGATTTATCACATGCACTTAGGATGGAAAAATGTTAAGGAAATGGGAATTTTCGAGTGGGACTTCACTGCTGCGGGGCAGACTAAGTGGTTTTTGTTAAATGCTAAGCCATCCATGAACGTGAAAATTGATGCTGTCCACGAGGTGACCCTTGATTGCAGGTAGCCGAGACTGATGTGTTTGTGTTGAGAAAAAAAAAAAATCGAAGCAGTTAATTGTCTAGAGAGTCATAACTGGGACAAGAGACAGGAGGGAAATTCTGAGATGGGAAGAACTCTAGATCAGCACCGAGGACAGCGCCCGACCATCCTCCTTTCCTAACGTCTGTAATGCTTTCTTTAGGAAGAAATACCGTAAGTCAGTGGCCGAGGGAACTGAGTGTATGCTGGGGGAGAACAGAGCAGGGCGGTTATTACTAGCCCAATCACTCATCTCCTTGACTGCCAGTCTCTACTCCTTTGAGAGCAAAAGTCAAGACAACGGGATAGAACTCTTGCCAGTATAGTCTCGCATTCTTCCCCCACCCAAGTGCAGAAATATTCCCAGGACGCACAGAAAGCATTTCAAAGTCAATCAAACAAGCCAGACAGCAGAAACAGCACCGCCAACCACGGAGAGGCTGCGACCTACCCCTATTGCGCTCACCCCTCTTTGGGAGGGGTTGTTCTTCAGGTCGCCAGCGTGTTTATGCCCACCTGCTGAAGCTTGAGGGCTTCTTTGTTAGAAGGGCTCAGACAGGGACGCAAGTAAGGGGCAGGTAAAGAGGGCGTCCAGGCCCCTAAAATCAGCGAGAGAGGCTCCAGGGCTTTTTGTTTGCCAGTGCCTCTGGGCGGGGCGCTTTCCGTCCCCTCCTTTATCCGCCCCTTGATTTCGAGGGCCCCAACCGTGCGAGAAATACGCGCTGGAGAGCAGAGGGCTCCCTTCTCTACGCAGCGCTCCAACCTTTACCTGGTAGCTGGCCACCTCGGCACTGTGTCGCTCCTCCAGCTCCAGGATCTGCCTCTCCAGGGACTCATTGGCCCCGCGCAGGCCCTCGATCTCGATGGTGCGTGCCTGCAGCTGGCGCCGGTACTCGTGAATCTCCTCGCGGCTGGCCCGGATGGCCTCGGTGCTGCGCGCCGCCTGCTCGTTCAGGTTGGCAAACTTGGACTTGTACCACTCCTCGGCCGACTGCAAGTTCTTGGCGGCCAGTGACTCATACTGGGCGCGGATCTCCCTCAGCGCCGAACTCAGATCTGGTTTAGCCACAGCCACGTCCACCTCGGCCGCGGCCTGCGAAGACGCCTGCAGCGTGGCCAGCAGCTCGGCCACCTCCTCGTCGTGCACCTGGCGCACGAAGGCCAGCTCGTCCAGCAGTGACTCTACCTTCTTCTCCAGATCCAGGCGGGCAAGCGTGGCGCCGTCCACGTCGCGCTGCTGCGCCTTCAGGGCGCGCTCGGCCCCTTCGC
>NW_011495018.1:27247484-27248070 GCF_000754665.1 Bison bison bison
AAGGGGGGGCCTCCAGGAGCGGGGGCGGGGAAGCGCAGTGACTCCTGCAGCTGCGCGCGCCCCGGACCGAGGGCGAGGGGACAGAGCCATTTGTGTAGGAGCCACCGCCTGTCTGATGAGCCCTCGCCGAGAATCGTCTGGTTTGGAAGTGACTTGTGTGGAGGGGTTCCTGAGCGATGGGGGTTTCCCATCTGCAAACTGCGCGGTTCTATCGCGTCCCTTGACCCTGCCCTCGCCCGCTTTAATCCACTGGGAGATTAGTGTTTTCTGCGAGGTGTGCTGTACTCTCACACCCACCCCGGAGCTCCCGGGCGTGAGGCCCTGTTTTTCCAGTTAGAGTGTAGACCCTCAGGGCGCGGCTTTGTCCCGTCCTTCAGCCCGCTCGGGGTTCCCAGGGGAAAAGTGGGTCTTCGTCAGAGAGCACCGCATCAGCTTCTCCTCTGCGGCTCTCGGGGGCGCCCGGGTTGGGTGGCTGCACTGAAAGCCTGCAACGCCCCGGGGAAGAGAGGAGAGGGAGGTGCGGCGCGAGAGCCTGAGTTGCAGGGAATGGAGAGAAGCCGAGGGAAAAGCTGGGATGGCCATGATG
>NW_011495018.1:27248170-27291194 GCF_000754665.1 Bison bison bison
GCCCCTGCCACTTATGTGTTAAGTGTGCGTTCCTGTTCACCACTGTCCCCCACCACTCTCCACTAATTAATGTCCGCCTTCTTAATTCATCTACTTTACCTGTCTGGCCCTGTAGGCGTTTGAGATTTCAGTCTCTGAATATTTTTATCTGGTTTAGAAGATCTGTCTTTGGACAAAAGCTGCTGCTGCTGCTGCTAAGTCGCTTCAGTCGTGTCCGACTCTGTGCGACCCCATAGATGGCAGCCCACCAGGCTCCCCCGTCCCTGGGATTCTCCAGGCAAGAACACTGGAGTGGGTTGCCATTTCCTTCTCCAATGCATGAAAGTGAAAAGTGCAAGTGAAGTCGCTTAGTCGTGTCCGACTCCTAGTGACCCCATGGACTGCAGCCTACCAGGCTCCTCCGTCCATGGGATTTTCCAGGCAGAAGTACTGGAGTGGGCAATTGCCTTCTCCATTTGGACAAAAGAAGTCCCTGCAAACATTAAGTTCCGAAAGTGCAGAAGAGTGCTGTTGACTGAGCTGGCCTCCCTATCTGCACAGGGGTGATTTCCAAGAATGGGATCTGTAAAGATGAGGGCTGGGAGGAAGCAGCGTGGGGTCTTCAAACTTGTAATCTCTCAGGATGTGGCTATGACTTTGAGGAGGGAAGGGGAGGAACTTTTTAGTAGATTCCAGAATTCCAAACTGAAGGCCTTTTTTGATCTTGGAATCTCAAGGATGTAATTCTGTGATAAATTTTACTTTCATGGAAGAAATATTACCTGAGACAGGCCTCTAAAAAGGGGACGGGGAATAGAGTCCTGTGGGACTTTGGAGCATATTCTTGTCTTTGTGCTTTATGTCTTGTAAGATAACTGGGCCCTACCACAGCCTGGTCCTTGGTTCCTCCTCAGAAACCAAGACCTGAGCAGCAGGGACTCAATTCTGAGTTCAGTGGACTCAGAAATACCTGGTAATGTGAAGGATGGAAGAGTGCTGACGTCACTGAATGTTCTCTGCCAGCTATGGTGGCAAGAAGTTTGCATAGGTTTACTTCCTTCTGGCTACTCCTCAAGGTGACCTTTATCCCCATCTTACTGATAAGAAGCAGGCTTAGCTGCAGCACCCTGCATAAGATTCCTAGCAAGCAAACACACTTTCTTTCCTCACTGCATAATTCTACTTAAAGCAATGAGACTCTCAAAGTCTTATTAATTTCTATGTAGCCAGAATAAAGCTAAGTGGGCTTCAGAAAGGTTTTGGCCAATAACAAAATAGCAGGCTGGTTTGTAATTCAAAGAATCAGAGGTGATGGGTTTGAATTGTGTCTCCTGCCACTTACTAAGCATGAGGGGATAGCAACACTTACACCAAGGTCATAAAAGACTGAGTTGGTGCATGTGAAGGTGCTTTGTACAGATGTAAGGGGTTAATGTCATCATTGGCTTCTTTCAGATATGTATTGCTTTGCATCTATGATCAACAGCAAATGAGTCAGGTTTTGTGATGAGACTGCCCACAGTATCCTTGCACAGGCCTCTAGGCTGCCCCTTGGGAGTGAGAGTATAGCCCTCTTGACTGTTTGTGCTACCACAGGTTAACATGAGTGTGGCTAAGTGGAAACAAGCACATATAATTAGAAGCTTTTCTGGGCTGTGGCTCCAATCTCACTTTAACTGTACTACCAAAAGCAAAATCACCTTTCTTTTTAAAATTTTTATTTATTTATTTTTGGCTTTGCTGGGTTTTCATTGCAGTGCATGAGCTTCTCATTGCAGTGGCTTCTTTTGTTACAAAGCACAGACTCCAGAGAATGTGGGTTTCAATAGTTGTGTTGCACAGGCTTCATTCCTCCACGGCATGTGGAAGATCCCAGGAGCAGGGATCAAACCCATATCCCCTGCATTGGCAGGCAATTTTAACCTGATTTTTAACCACTGGACCACCAGGGAGGTCCTTGCCTTTCTTTTGCAGTCTCCAAAAGAAGCAGTAATCCAAAGGCAAACACACATATAGCAGAAGCTGCTAAGTCACTTCAGTCGTGTCCGACTCTGTGTGACCCCATAGACGGCAGCCCACCAGGCTCCCCCGGCCCTGGGATTCTCCAGGCAAGAACACTGGAGTGGGTTGCCATTTCCTTCTCCAATGCATGAAAGTGAAAAGCGAAAGTGAAGTCGCTCAGTCGTGTCTGACTCTTCGCGACCCCATGGACTGCAGCCCACCAGGCTCCTCCGTCCATGGGATTTTCCAGGCAACAGTACTGGAGTGGGGTGCCACCGCCTTCTCCGATTGAGCAGAAGAGGGTGAGGCAAAAACCTGAATCACCCATCAAAGGGGTAGTGGCCCTGGAAAATCTAAAGTGAGCTGCGTTTTGCAATTGCTGAATAGCTTAGCATTTCAGAGATTCCATACTTAAATGCCCCCATGAGACTTGTGCCTCCCTGCCTCCTCTTTTTTGGCATACCACTCCATAGGCCCAAATATTTGGCTTTAATTATTTTAGCACAGAGTTGTACTACCAAAGAGTAATCTTGGCTGAGTCACAAGCCACATCTCCTTCCAGCTGGCCAGGTCTCCTAAGTGAGTGCCTTGCCCTATGCCAGGGGGTGTGTATTTATTTTACTATAATGGCAGACTCAAGCACTGTAGACACATCATTCAATTATCCCCAGATTCTCCCTCCTGCCACATCCTCCGTGGCCTCTCTGTGGCATTTGGCAGTGCTCACTACTCTCTCAGATTTCAAGGACTCAGTCTTTGGCCTTCTGCTGTTCCCTCATAAACTCATTTTTAAGTATGATATCTCCCAGAGGCAGGGAGGCTTGTGGTAAAGAGCTCTAGTTTTGCATCATGGTTCTTCCTAGCCATGGGACTTTGAACAAGTCACTGGTGCTTTCAAACTGTGGTGCTGGAGGGGACTCTTGAGAGTCCCTTGGACTGCAAGGAGATCAAACCAGTCAATCCTAAAGGAAATCAGTCCTGAATATTCATTGGAAGGACTGGTGCTGAAGCTCCAATACTTTGGCCACCTGATGAGAAGAGCGTACTCATTGGAAAAGACCCTGATGCTGGGAATGATTGAGAGCAAGACGAGAAGGGAGTGACAGAGGATAAGATGATTGGATGTCATCACTAACTCAATGGACATGAGTTTGAGCAAACTCTGGAAGATAGTGAAGGACAGGGAAGCCTGGCGTGCTACAGTTCATGGGGTCACAGAGAGTGAGACACAACAGCAAAATTTTGTTGAACAACAAAATTTGCTGAACCTTAGTCTCTTCATTTATAAAATTTCAACAAAACCATCGACCTGAGGAGTCTCCAGACCTGACTACTCTTTAGAAGTACTTAAATTCAGATTCCTAGGCATTGCCTCCAATCCATTGAATTTAGGTTGGAGAATCTTTGACCTCCTTTTCCTGAGATGACTGTGAGGCTTACATGAGGTTGTGTGTACAAGTGTGCATCACAGCGCCTCCATGTGCACGCTCAATAAATGATGGCTATTAGAAGTAGCGACTTCTTTCGTTCCTTTATTCAGCAATATTTACTGAGTACAAGGCACTGGACTAGGTGCTGGGACTCTGCTTCCATGGGACTGGAATTTTAGCAAGAGAGATAGAGATTAAGCAACTGATTACACAGTTAATTGTTAATTATAACTGTGACTGGTGCTCTAAACTGTGACTGGTGATCTAGAGAAGAATACACGATGCTGTGGGGCATGTATTAATAAAAGACCTGACCTATGTTGTTGATTCTCAAATCCCTATTTCCAGTTTCCAACTCCAAACTCACATATCCAACTGCCTTTTGGGCATCTCTTCATGAATGCTTGTTGCCCTTTAAGTGCTGTTATTTGCAAGAACACTGGAGTGGGTTGCCATTTCCTTCTCCAATTTAAAAGTCAACTTTTTCTTTCCCTCTAGCCTCTCCTCCGCAGACCACTTCTTGATCTTAACTTTTCTGTCCCATCTATTCCTCTGCTTGTGCAATTCTTGCCCTGACTTCCACTGTTGAAATCCTTAAGATTAAGTGCTGTTATTTAGAAGTGAACTTATTCTTTCCCTCTAGCTTCTCCCCCTCAGACCACTTTTTGATCATCTGTTCCACTGCTTGTGCAGTTCTTGCCCTGTCTTCAACTGTTGAAATCCTTAGGGCTCAAATACTGCCTCCTCCATGAAGACTTTCCTAATATTTCCAATATAAAATGATCCTTCCTTCTCATGAACCCTCCTCCAGCTACTCAGTTTGCAATACTCACATGACTCACAGTCACCTCCCATCTTCTGCTGTAATTATTTGTGTGTTTGTCTAAACTGAACTAGAAGCTTCTTGAACACAACTCTTCTATATCTATGTATCTCTCAGCATCTCTCACAGTATTAAACACATGTGAGGAGGAAACAATTGTTGATTTTTTTTTTCTCCTGTACAACCACTTGGGAAAACTCTGGCATAATACCAAGGGTGCAATTCATAAAAGAAATAAACTTGGCTTCATAAAAATAAAAAAAAAATCATTTGTTTTGCAAAAGACCCATTTAAGAAGATAAAAAGACAAACCACAATTGGAAGAACGTATTTGCAAATCATATATCCAATAAAGAATTTGTATCCATAGTATATAAGGAACTCTAAATACAGCAGTAAGAAAATGAACATTCCATTTGGAAAATGGACAAAAGACTTGAGCAGACGTTTTACCAAAGGAAGTATTCAGATGGCAAATAAGCACATGAAAAATGAGTTCAGCATCACTAGCCTTTGGGGAAATGCAAATTGAAACCACAATGATACATACTTACTAAAGTGGCTGAGACCAAATACTGACAATATCAAGGGCCTGCAAAGATCAGAGCATCTGGCTCTCTTCTTCACTGCTGATGGGGCTGTTAAATGGTACAGCCATTCTGGAAAACACTTTGGCAGTTTCTTATGAAGTTAAAAATACATTGACTGTATGACTCAGCAATCTCACTCCTGAGTATTTAGCCTAGAAAAATGAAAACCTGTGTTCACAGAAAAATTTGTATATGGATGTTCACAGCAGGTCTCTTTATAATATACAAAACCAGAACACAACCCAAATGTCCTTCAACAGGTGAATAGATAAACTATGATACATCTATCCAGTGGAGTGCTATTCAGTATTAAAAAGAATCAACTCTTGATAAATAATTCTCAGCAACTTGGATGAATCATAGGAGCATTATGCTGAGTAAAAAAGTGTTGTGTATTACCTGACTCATTTCTATAACATTCTTGAAATGACAAACTTGTAATGGTGGAGAACAAATCAGTGGTTGATGGATTAGGGTTGTGGGGAGGATGCGGCTGTTAAAGGGGTAAGGTGAAGGTTGTTTTGTGGTGGGGGAACAGTTTTGTCACTCAAGGTTATATGCAGGATAAAAATTCATAGAATGAAAGAGGAGAGAAAGAGAAACCCTGTGAAATCCAAATAAAGTCTGTGGTTGAAATAATTTGTTGCGTCAGTTTCACTTTCCTGGATTTTAATAATGTACTAAGGTTATGTAAGATGTTATCTTGAAGAGTCTTAAAGAGTGAGCTGGCTGGATGCATGGTACCTGGGAACTTTCCAAACTGTCTTTGCAACTTCTTGTGGGTCTTAAGCTACTTCAAAATAAGAAATAGTTCTTTGAAGATAATTAATATATAAAAAATAGGCAAATGTTCTTTGGAGATATATGATGAAGTATTTAGGTTTGCATTGTCATGATTTATATAACTTACTCTTAGATGGTTTGGCAAAAATAGTACACACACACACAGATGCAAGGGAAGTAAAGCAAATACGGCAAGAAGTTAGCAATTGGTGAAAGCAGATGTTTATTGTATTAGTCATGCAATTTTTCTGTAGGTTTGGAAATTTTCAAAATAAAAAGTTGTGAATATTTATTAATATATAGATATGTATAAAGATAAAGTAAGCAAAATAGAATGTATTATCCAAATCTGAGATTGAACTAATGACCTTCACTCTAATACTCTACCAACTTCATTTAATTACTGAGTGCTCTTCCCTGCCCCCCGCCCTCCTGCTCAACAATAGGAAAATCCTGCGTATTCTGAAGTAACAACAACAACAACAAAAAAAAGTCAGAATTTGCATTCTGTTGGGAGTATTTTAAGTGTTATACTGAATCCTTGGTGTTACCATGTGTGTGCTTAGTCACTAAGTCCTGTTCAACTCTTTTGTGACCCCATGGACTGTAGCCCTCCAGGCTCCTCTGTCCATGAAATTTCCAGGCAGGAATACAGGAGTGGGTTGCCATGTCCTTCTCCAGGGCATCTTCCGGACCAGGGATCAAACCCCGGTCTCTCTCATTGCAGGCAGATTCTTTACCATCTGAGCCACCAGGGAAGCCAGGTGTTACCATAGACAATTAAATATTTACTGAACCCTGGCTGTGTGCCAGCTGCTGGAATTAGAGCAAAGAATATAACTACAAGTGATAAAAAGTATCCTTTTCTCAGATTAATTTTTAAAGTAAATATAGAATCGTATGCATTTTATATATACCTTTAATTTTTTACTTCGTAAACTGTAGCCATTTACCAACATCGGTTATATAGATCTGTTTACTTCTTTTTACAATTCAGTGTGGTGTTTGGTTATATAGATGTGCCATAAGTTGTTTCATTAGTCTCTTGTTGGACTTTTACATTGTTTTTAGTTTTTCCCAGGTTAAAAATATACTAATTTTTTTAAAATGAAAATACATTACCTGAAAGAGAAAAAAATATATTACCTGAGTGAAATCCGGCCTCCACCTCTACTTTCCTTAAACAGTCAGCCATCCAGTATTTATTGAACACTTGTTGTGTGTCCAGCTACATGTTTGTGCTGTTTGTGTAGGAGAAGACATGAGATGTGGTCACTACCTCTAAGGAGCTTGCAGTTAGTTGAGGAGTTATGGCTAATTCGAGGGCATAACTTACAGACATAAATACATAAGGCACTATGTACTTGACTGCAGGCCATATGTGCTGTGTACTTCAGCCCGTCTCCTTTCTGTATGTGACTTTATACAGTCATATTTGTTCAGCTGAGTTTCTTTAGCCTCCGTGAAAAGATGATTGCATGAGCATATCACTAAGACAGGTAGGGAGGATTATGCCTCAAACTTTCTGGAGAGGCGTGATTATTATTTTTTTTAATAACAAAGACATGTGAAAGAACATGACATCAAGCTAAGTCATATGCCTATTTGTCCTCTATCTATAAAAATTAAACTGTTTCTATCTACAGGAAAAGACAAAAAACAGCTGTGAGTCCTTTGGTGTGGCTCAGTGGATGTGACACATCAATCTGTGTGGATGTAGTTTTGCTCACAAATTGGTATTTACGCAGATTTGCATTGCATTGTTTGATGCACAGTTTTTTTGTCCCCTTGCATTTCTTCTATATTTTTGATAAGGGGTTTCTTGGTGACCTTTCTTATTTAAAAAATAAAATAAAACCAAAGTTTCTATGTTTTGGCCTTAGCAGTCTCCTGGTGACTAAGCTGATTCAGAAGACTGTGTGTTTGTGTAATTTTCTCTCTCATCCTTTCCCTCTTCCCAGAATTAGCTCTTCGTTTACCTCTTCTAAATCCAAGTATAGGCTGAACCAGAGTTGCCAGGGCCCCAGGGATAGGAGAAGGGCTTCCCAGGTGGTGCTAGTGGTAAGGAACCCACCTGCCAATGCAGGAGATGTAAGAGACACAGGTTTGATCTCTGGGTCGTCAGGATTCCCCTGCAGGAGGAAATGACAACCCACTCCAGTATTCTTGCCTGAAGAATCCCATGGACAGAAGATCCTGGCGGGCTACTGACTGTAGGGTGGCAAAGAATCGGACACAACTGAAGAGACTTTAGCATGCAAGTATGCAAGGACAGGAGAAACAGGGAGGCTTGCCTCTCAGTTACACTTCAGGACCTGGGACAGCTCCTCAGCGATCTTGGTGTGCACGCCTACTTTCTAGACCTCATAGAATGTCAGAATGGAATCAAATTTGAAAAGCCCTTTGGTTCACCTCCTGCCTTTTGATGATGCCTAGAGAAAGAATCCCACTTAGCAAGTATTTCAGAATTATTAACCGCCTGGCTGTGGGAGATGCAAAGGGCTTGGAGAGCTTCCCCTCCCACAGCATTTCTTGTATCTACATGTCTGCTGATGCCAAAAGAGAAGCCTTCAGTTCAACTCAGCAAGCTTATATGGATCAAATTTTTTCCTCCCTGGAAAGAGATATGACCTAAATACAGGTATGCTGTGTGAAGAGGAATAAAGGGACTCCAATTTGAATGAGGAAAATAATTCCTCCCGAGGGCTTGTCTTGAAGAGGACTAGAGGAAGAGAGCGTGATGCATTGAGAAAGCAGGAAATGGCAAAAGAAGTAAAGGAGCATTCAGAGAAGTCTGGGTCTCTGAAGGCAAATGTGGTGAGCTTCACACTGTTGACACCAGTGTACTCGGAACACACAGTCAAGAAATCTTCCACTTTCTTGCAAAGAATAGAGGCCTGTTGTCTCCTCTTCTCAATACATATAGCACGAGTCACTAGATTCATTTTCAAAAGACATGTATGTAATGACTTAATGTCTTTTGTCTTCATTGTTCCTCACAATAAACTTGGAAAGGTCAGGTTTGGGGGGGATTTTTTTTCTTTTTTGTCCACATTGCCTGACATGCAAGATCCTAATTTCCCAACTAGGGATGAAACCTGTGCCCCCTGCAGTGGAAGCACAGTCTTAACCACTGGACCACCAGGGAAATCCCAGAAAGGGTTTTATTATTTTCATTTTTCAAATGAATAAACTGAGACACTGAGAGGTTGCCCAAAGTGACACAGCTGGAAGATGACAGAGCTGGGTCTTGAACTCAGTTTCTGTGACTCTAAGCTGGTGTTCTTTCTATCACGGCACCCCTAATAGAGTCTTGTGAGTGTGTGGTAAAATACATATATCATGGATTTTACTGCTTTCGCCATTTTAAAGTGTACAATTCAGAGGCATTAATTATGTTCACAATGTTGTGTGATCATCCCAACTATCCATTTCTAAAACTTTTTCATCACCTGAAATAGAAATTCTGTAACCATTAAATAGTAACTCCTCCCATCCCCCCAGACTCTGACCTCTGGTAACTTCCATTCTATGTTCTGTCTCTTTGATTTTGCCTCTTCTAGGTACTTTATATGATTGGAATGATAGAATATTTGTTCTTTTGTGCCTGGCTTATTTTATTTAGTGTAATGTTTTTGAAGGCCATCAGTGTTGTAGCAGGCACCAGAGCTCCATTTCTTCTTAGAGCCTAATAGGGTCTTATGGTTGCAAAGGACAGATTCACCAGAAGTAATGAGGGGTTACTGTAAGCAACCTTATAGAATTAAGGAAGACAGAAATCTCAGCTACAAGGCTAGAAGTTCAGGAATAGCCATATGGTTGGGCTTACTGGGGACTTAAATACAGTTTAGAATCTGATCAGCACAGCTCTAGGGACCAAAATATTTCATTGCCCCTGTAGTGGCAGGAATTTGCTGTTTTCTGATACTTGGCCATTTTGCCTTGTTAGTAATCTGCTTCCTTAGCTCCTGTATGGTCTGGCACTACTTCTTACTTCTTACTCTCTGAAAACCACCTACTTCTTACTCTCTGAAAAGCAATGCTCAGGCTTTTGCTGATTCCAGATTTCTACCATTTCAGTGATATGCTGTCTTTTATCCCTCCATGTGCTTCATCTCCTGTGCCCACTGTCAACTGACAAGTCTTCCTCCAAAAATCTGATTCTCTTTCCTTTTTTTCCCCCAGTAGAACAGAAATAAAATTTAATTCATTGAAAAGTGCAGCAGTGAACAGGGTCCTTCGAAGGGCACTTTCTGAGTTAGATGACACAGAGCCAGGGCAGAACGTCCAGGAACAGATGATGCAAACACAGGAATTCCACAAATTCAGTTTCTGATTGGCCTAGTTAGTCTCCAATCATCTCATACCATACCACATCATAAGCCACTTACCCGCCCAGAAATTAGCTGCCCTTGAGTCAAGCATCTTCCCCTGCTCTGATCACTTGTGGCCAGGATAATAAGTTACATGCTATTAAATATGGCTCTTGATGGTAAAGGCCTGCTTCTCTCAAGAGGAGGTTGAGAGCATGTGGTTGGTTATTTGTGCAGAGCTCTTTCGTCCCAAGTGTCCTGTGGGCTCCTTGAGTTTCAGAACCATGCATGTCTGACTCAGTGTATAGCCTCCCACACAGTTAATGACTGTTGACATGGAACATCAAATATCTTCAAACTAGGAATGAAACCTTAAGAAAGTGATAGAAGCCCCCCGATGAATTTCAGTGATGGTGTTTGGCCATGGCATGACTGTGTTGTGCACAGTGGAAAGTGCTGAATAGGGGTGTGATAAAATCTGCATCCAAGGTCGATTATAGACTGTCTGAAAGGCTTTGTGCAGTAAGGGAGGTGAGGGAGTAACATAAGATGTAAGGCAAGGTCCCTGCCCTCCAGGGGATGAGGGGTGTGGGGGACTTGTGTACAGGAAGAGGTCTGCTTAGAAGAGAAGAGGAGTCCTTGAAGTGGCTTCCTGGGGACTCAGCAAAGGAATACTGGTTATTAGGGCTGGCCCTGGTACAGCCCTCCCTCAAAGAAATGCTGTGACTCAGACCCCGCTGGCTTCACCCCCAGTGCCACAGGGGACCCCTAGTGGGCACAACACACAGGGAGAGGGGGAGAAAGGAGGAATTGGAAAGGGGGAAGGAAAGAGGGGGAGAAGGGACGTGATGAAGAAAATGAGCGTAGAGGAAGTACATTACCACAGAGTCTTAACATTTATATCCTACCTCCTAGTTCAACAGCATTTTCACGAGAATCCTGTGAAGTGGCTATCAAATTTTTATTCTGCTGATGATAAAAAAGGAGAGAACAAGTGACTCAGTCACAAATTTAGGCTTCTAATGTCGAACCAACGAGAGAAAGTACCTCAGCTCCTGTGCCGTGAGGTAAATTATGACTATTTGGGATTATGACCCAGAGACTAAAATTAATATCTGTGAGCCCATACTGAAAGGTTGAATAAATAAACAGTGGGGAAGAAGGAAGAAAGAAGAAATCTCCCTTATAGAAGAATTCTAATTAATACATGTGAAAGGAATGAGAGAACCAGCAAATCACATTTAGAGCACCACAGGAATAATTGCTAAGCTAAGATCTACTAATGAAGGTAATATTAGTGAGCAAAAATTTAAGGAGAAACCTGATATTTGCATGGCCTTAAGGTATCGACTCCCAAATATTTAATTAGCTTTATTTTTAACATATATCCACAAATGCTTGGAGACTTCTCCATCCACAGGTAAAGCTTAATTTCTCTCCCCTTATATGTGGGCTAGAATTAGTGATATGCTTCTAACAGAGCAAGAAGAGCCAGCCAGGAACCAAATAGGAACTCTATTAGTCTCTGTGAGCCAAAGTCTCTTTCACAGCAACTCACCTTTGCTGTTGTAGCATGAAAGCAGCCACAGATAATATGTAAAATAATGAGTGTGACTTTGTACCAATAAAACTTTATTTATAAAAACAAGCAATGGGCTGGATTTGGCCTTCCTGGATTTGCTGAATAGCATGGATGCATACATGATCAGACTGTTTGTGACCCCCACAGACTATAGCCTGCCACACTCCTCTGACCATGGGATTTTCCCAGCAAGAATACTGGAGTGGGTTGCTATTCCCTCCTTCATGGGGAGCTTCCCAACCCAAGGATTGAACCCGCATTTCCTGCATTACTGGTTGGATTCTTTATCACTGCGCCCCTGGGGAAACTCCCTGGAATAGCATATAGAAAGGAAAAAATAGTACCTTTGCAATGGAGAAACCCGGCACATACCGCCTTAACCAACTGATTAAGGTTAACATTGCTAGTAATGTCATATTGAAGTGATGTCAGCGGAGCAACAAAGGAAAGAACACCAAAAGTTGATCCCTTCATTATAGTAACAAAAAAAATGCAACAAAAACTGTCAGGGTCAACTTTTTCAGAACACTGGACACTAACTAAAAGCCTCCAACAACCAGGGGAATGCTTTCAAGGAACACCAACTGTATTTCAGTGAGAACAGCAAGGCTTTGTGATGTTTTTATTTATCCTGGTCCCATCCAGGGTTGGAAGTAGCCTTGAAGAAAATAGCTGCATTCCCTGTATGGGTGCTGGGGACAAAGGGAACAGAGTGGATTTTATTTACAAGAAATTGTGATTGTTTTGAACTATTAGATGGCTCCCTCAAGGACTGGCTTAAAGGATATGTCTTCATTTAAAACCACATGAAAAAGAATACCATTTAAGGTAACTCCATAGGTAGATACAAAAGACAGTATAAATGCACTTATTGCAACTCTTTGTTTTCTCCTCTTACTTAAAAGATAACTATATAAAGCAATAATAATAAATTTGCATTGATGGGCACACAATGTATTAAAATGTATGATAATAACATTATAGTACAAAGAAGGGGAGAAGGAACAGAGGTATATGGGGGCAAATTTTTTGTATTATAGTGAAATTAGTTGGCATTGCTGCTAAGTCACTTCAGTCGTGTCCGACTCTGTGTGACCCCATAGACGGCAGCCCACCAGGCTCCCCCGTCCCTGGGATTCTCCAGGCAAGAACACTGGAGTGGGTTGCCATTTCCTTCTCCAATGCATGAAAGTGAAAAGTGAAAGTGAAGTCGCTCAGTCATGTCCGACCCTCAGCGATCCCATGGACTGCAGCCTTCCAGGCTCCTCCATCCATGGGACTTTCCAGGCAAGAGTACTGGAGTGGGGTGCCACTGCCTTCTCCATCAGAACCAAATTGTTATAGTTAAGAAACTCATTGTAATTTCAGTTATAACTGTCCAATTGTATGTTGTTCATAGTCCAAGGACAAAAAGAAATTAACTAAAAAAATATAGTAAATAAGAGAATTAAAATGGTGCCCTAGAGAGCATAGCTAATCAACATAGAAGACAGTAGTGGAAAAATAAGAGGAACAGAAAATATATACAACATATAAAAAACAGATAAAATTCCTATCTTATGATCAATTACATTAAATGTAACTGGATTGAACATTCCAATTAAAGGGCAGAGAATGCTATAGTGGATTTTTGAAAAATATGATCCAACTATATGCTATTTAAAAGAGACTCACTTTAGATTCAAAGACAGGACTAGGTAGAAAGTAAAAGAATGGGAAAGATATTCCATGCTAATAGTAATTAAAAGGGAGCTGGAATGGCTATCCTAACATCATACAAAATAGCCCTTAAGACAAACATTGTTATAAGAGACAAAGAAGGACATTATATAATGATACAGAGATACTACACATATAAGGTACTGGGGGTTAGGACTTTTAACACATGAATTGAGAGGGGAGGCGGGTACACACTTCAGTATGTGAGAGTGACCTTGGGAGCCTAGCACAGAGCACTGCAGAGATGCAGAGCAGTGAGCTTCCTGCAGCAGCAAGAGGCAGGCATGTGTCGGGCTGTGCATGAAGGGTTTTCATCAACCACACATGTAACAGTGATAGAGGCAGCTGCTCCCCTAATCAGGTTGTCTGGTGAGTGGAAATATTTCTTCCATTCTCTGTCCTTAAATCACTTAGAACAACACTGCCCCCTTTGGTTTGTATAAAACCAGGGATACACGATAACTCAAGGGGAGAAAGGGCTATTGGGCTTTCTGTTCATCTGGCATGTGGGTGATCAAGCTTGGTTTCTTTTGAAAAGTAGAAGAGATGTGACTTTATGTGTCTTCTAGGCTGGTGATTCTGGTCTTGCTGGTTACATAAATTCAAGCTGGGCTTCTGAGACAAGATTGCTTTATGTCTTTTGTCACTATTTCTGTCTGTCTGTCTGTCTTTTTTGTTTCTTTGGAGAGCAGGGTTAGGATAGTGGAAAACCAGAATTTTAAGGTAACTAGAAGGTCCCTTATCCTTCAGAGAGGACTGCTCCTGTGTATCTTAGTATCTTGTAAAATGTGACCATACCCTCTCCCCGCTCCCCACAGATATGTGATTTTCTCATCATTTGAGACAGTTTGCTTCTCAACCTTTTCATCCTCATTACTTCCTCTCAGTCCCCATAGGTGGACACATGCTGATGTCATGGTTTAGTAGCTAAGTCATGTCCAACTCATTTACAGCCCCATGGACTGTAGCCCGCCAGGCTCCTCTGCCCATGGGATTCTCTAGGTGAGAATACTGGAATTGGTAGCCATTTCCTTGTCCAGGGGATCTTCCTGACCCAGGGATGGAACCCGCTTCTCCTGCACTGGCAGGCGGATTCTTTACTAACTGAGCACCAGGGACACACGCTGAGTGGTCTGAATGAATGTTTAATGGTCCATCATTTCTATTGCTCAAATACATTCATTTAAAAAAATATTATAATTAGGATGGATTATTATTCTCTAGGATCTCATGATTAATGATTTGAAGCATTTAAAGTCCCAGATATGCAGGCAGTGTCAGGCCCCAATTCAAAGGCTTTTTCTCTCCTTTGTTTCATTTAGAATGATGTATTCCCTCTCTCATAAAAATAGCTTTAAAGTCTTAGATATATTGTAGATAGATTGTAACTACTCCTTCAAAGATTCTCTAAGAATTGGGGCTTTTTTTTTTTTTTTTTGGCTGTGATGCATGGCTTGTGCGATCTGTTTCTTGACCAAGGATTGAACCCAGGCCACAGCAGTGAAAGCCCAGAATCCTGACTGCTAGGCCACCAGGGAACTCCCAGGGCTCTTAGAGAAATGTCTCAAACTGAACTTCTACCCAGCCTTGTGAAAAGAAAAAAGGCTTATTTTTTCTTCCCACTTCTTTGTGCTAATTCTTTTGCTTTTTAAAAAATTTAACTTATACTTCCTGTTTCTCATGTTGCTATACAGCCTTCAAATATTTTAAGAATTATTATTCGTAATTTTCGATTTTAATAGCCACCTTATAGCCCATCAAGTTGGTGTAGTTTACTTAGTCATTCCTCAATAGCTGGACATTTAGGTTTTTTCCCTTCGGTTTTTACCACTGGAGAAAACATCGCAGTGAATACTTTTTTCCATTATTTTCTTCTTCCGTTGTTTACTTAAGGCAAGCTGCCAGAAACAGAAGCACTGTTTTAAAGTCCACAGACATGCATTGCAAAGTTGTTTTCTGAAATAGTTGTGTCAGTTTATCTTTTGGATTTATTAGTGTGTTTATTTGACTATACTCTCACCAACATGAAGCATGATAGTTTTAAAACTTTGCTAACTAGAATATATATCTTATTCCTGACTTCTTATTTTGAAATATTTCAAATCTTCAGAAAAGCTATGAGTGACACAATGAACGCTGCGTTCCCTTTCCTTAGACTGAATTAACGTTTTGCCATATTCGCTTTAACTCTGTATACAGATGCATATACACACACAGCTTTCCCTAAACCACTGAGTTAGTTGTAGGCATCATGACACGTCACTCCAAAATACTTTAGCAAGTGTCTCCCAAGGAAATGGATGTTCTCCTACGTAGCTGCAACATAATCATCACCCTTGGGAAATTTAACATTGATACAAGGCTGCATTTGGTTTATGTATCTCTTCTATTTTCTTTAATCTAGAACAGGGTTTTTGTTGTTGTTTTAAACACTGGTCTTGCTGAAGCACCAGGCCAGTTGCTTTGTCTTTGTCAGATTCTTACCTTGTGTTTAGATTCAAGTTAGACACTTTTGGCAGGAGTACTACATGGACAATGTTGTGTCCTTCCTGGCACATCACATTTGGGGGCTACTGATATCAGATGGTTTTATCATGTTAAAGCTTTTATTTTGTGATAGTATTGACATACAATTATTATTTCCTAGGAAAGAGAGTGAGGGACAGGGAGGCCTGACATGCTGCAGTCCATGGGGTCACCAAGAGTCGGACACGATGACTCAGCGACTGAACAACAGGAAGGATAATACCCTCCAAACTACTTCCTGAGAGGAATCGGGCTCTCTGTTTCTAATAGAAAGAGAGAGGGAGGTAACACCGGGTGAACACTTACTTTGTTCCAGACGCCATACCTAGGGTGTTTGCAAAACTAATACCATTAAACCCTTATAACAACCCAGGGGTTATTATGCACATTCACATATATGAAATCCAAAGCTTAAAGAAAGGGCCAAGCAACATTTCAAAGTTCCAAAAATTGATGGAGCTTAGTTTTAATACAGGTCAGTCTTCCTTTAAAGCTCATGCTTATTCAGCATATTCTGCCTTCTGGAAACCATGTTCACAACAATGTGGAGTATCCTCACATAGGCCCATCCCGCACGGGATGATGGAAGGATGGCAAGTGCGAGGCGCATGCATCACCATTCACCTTCCTCACTCACCGCAGACATTGCTAATCAAACCCATCACGTAACCCTCCAAGCGCAGGTGTTTTGAATTCTTTCCCAAGTCACTATTACAGGCAGGTGCTAACAACTGAGAGCAGTGGACAGGGGAGAGAAAGTGTACTCTGTGGATTTGTAAGCAGGCACACACAGGTTCAAACCGCTTACTAGCTATGACTTTGGGAAAGTCACAACATTTCTGAGGCTCAGTTTTGTTATCTATAAGTTGAAATAATATGTAATTTGCACTAGAGTTCCATTAGAATTATTAAGAGGATTGGCATGTTTTAAAAGTACCCAAAACGCTGTACTTGGCTCATATTTTGAATTAAAAAATGTGTCATTTTTGATGCTCAACATTGCTAATCCTCAGAGAAATGCAGATCAAAACCGAAAAGAGCTATCACCTCACACCTGCCAGAAAGGGTATCATCAAAAAGACGATAAACAAGAAATGTTGGTGAGTATGTGGAGAAAAGGGAACCCTCATGCACACTTGGTGGGAGTGTAAATTGGTACAGCCACTGTGGAGGACAGTATAAAGGTTTCTCAAAAGACTAAAAATAGAACTACTAGTGATCCAGCAATACCACTCCTGGGTGTGAATATATATATATATATGAAGAGTGTGTGCTCAGTCGTGTCTGACTCTGTGACCCCATGGACTGTAACCCATCAGATTTCCAGGCAAAAATATTAGGGTAGGGGGTAGGTTGCCATTACCTCCTCCAGGGGATCTTCCCACCCAGGGATTGAACCCATGTCTCTTGTGTCTCCTGCATTGGCAACTGGATTCTTCACCACTTGAACCACCTGGGAAGCCCTAGATATACATATATAGGCCTTCATTCTTTTGTATGGCTAAGTAGTATCCCTTTGTGTGTGACATCTTATATATATATATCTCCCCAAACTGAAAAACACTCATTTGAAAAATACATGCCCCCCAATATTCACAGCAACATCATTTACAATAGCCAAGATACTGAGGCAACCTCAGTGTCCACCAACAGATGAATGGATAAACATGTCTCTCTCTCTCTCTCTCTCACACACACACACACACACACACACACAAACAGGAATACTACTCAGCCATAAAAAAGAATGAAATTTTGCCATTCACAAGAGCATGGATGGACCCGGAGAGTGTTATGAGACAAGGCAGACAGAGAAAAACAAATACTGTATGTTATAACTTCTATGTGAAATCTAAAGAATAAAACAAATGAACGAATATAACAAAACAGAAACAGACTCACAAATATAGAGAAAAACTAGTGGTTATCTGTGGGGAGGTGGGGGCAAGACAGGGGTAAGGGCTTAAGAGTACTATGTATAAAATGAGTAACATACAAGGATATATATAGCCAATATTTTATAACCTTACATGGAGTATAATCTATAAAAATTTTGAATTACATTGGGGGGCAGGAGGAGAAGGGGACGACAGAGGATGAGATGGCTAGATGGCATCACTGACTCGATGGACGTGAGTCTTGGTGAACTCCAGGAGTTGGTGATGGACAGGGAGGCCTGGCGTGCTGCGATTCATGGGGTCGAGAAGAGTCGGACACGACTGAGTGACTGATCTGATCTGATCTGATCTGATACCTGAAACTAGTACTGTAAATCAACGATACTTCAAAAACAAAAAGTATGACTTTTAAGGAGCCTTGTCTGTCACTTCAGTTCTTGCTCTGTAGACCCTGGGAAACTGTAAGAAAACAAGGAAATTATATCAAGGAAGCAAACCTGGGAGAGAAATATACACAGCACATAGTTAAGTACGGGCTGTGAGTTCTGTAGAGGTTAAAAAAGGAGTGAAGGAGACCATGGCTGGAACGCTCCAGGGTGGCCTTCTGAATGAGGTGGATGGGAGCAGGTCTGATGGAGGTTCAGAGTGTTCTGAATCTCTGATGGAGTCCCCAGAGTGTTGTTGGGGGTGTGTTCCAACAGGAGTAAAAGTGGTAAGAGAAAGTCAAGAGTACAGAAAGGAGACTGGCCCATTTGGAACATAGGGTTGAGCTTGGAGAACGTCCTGGGTCAATGAGAGAATCAGGTGAGAAGGGAAAGCAGTGACCTTTGGTTTCCCTCTTGTTCCCAACTGGCCCGTGGTCTTATCCATTTGTGCGTGCTAAGTCGCTTCAGTCGTGTTCAACTCTGTGCGGCCCTATGGGCTGTAGCCCGCCAAGTTCCTCTGTCCATGGGATTCTACAGGCAAGAATACTGGAGTGGGTAGCCACGCCCTCCTCCAGGAGCCATTCCCCAGTTAGCCCCTAAGTGTACCTGGGAGGCCAGCCATGGTGCAGAGTTTTAGGCTACCACCAGGGGTCAGTATGGCCCAACAGCTTTGAGCTTCTCCAGTTGGTGTAGATTTCTGAGTTCCTTTTTTGTGCCAGGTGCTGAGCTGGGGGCTTAAAAGAATCCATCCACCAATCAAAGGGTTGGAGCTCTTTGTATGGCTGTTGCAATGTGCTTTTTCCTCAGAGATCTCATTTAGTACTAATCACAACCTTGTGTGGTCTCCGTGTATTAGTCTCATCCTCATGGAGAAATAGATGTTGAGAATTTTAAAGTTCAAATAGACTTTGAAGGAATCTGAATTTGAACCCAGGATTATGATCTCCAACCCCGTGCCCTGCTCTGCAGCCTATAGCATTTTGTCAAGGGGATGCTGCTGCTGCTGCTGCTAAGTCGCTTTAGTCGTGTCCTACTCTGTGCGACCCCATAGACGGCAGCTCACCAGGCTCCCCCATCCCTGGGATTCTCCAGGCAAGAACACTGGAGTGGGTTGCCATCTCCTTCTCCAATGCATGAAAGTGAAAAGTGACAGTGAAGTCGCTCAGTCATGTCCGACTCTTAGCGACCCCATGGACTGCAGCCTACCAGGCTCCTCCGTCCACGGGATTTTCCAGGCAAGAGTACTGGAGTGGGGTGCCATTGCCTTCTCCGGTCAAGGGGATAGGAGCATGCAAATATTTAGCATCATAATGAGTTGCATTAATAATTATTTAAAGACCAATGGCAGAATTTCAGTTGGAGAAGATGAAAAAATTCCGGAGATAGATAGTGGTGACGGTTGCACAACAATATGTTTGTGTTTAATGCCACCGAACTGTTCACTTAAAAATGATTAAAACGGTAAATTTTATGGTATGTATACATTGCCACATTTTAAAATGGCAATTTACTATATATCTATATATATAAAACATTCGTTAATAACAATAGTTAATGGTATATATTAGTAGCTGTCTTTTTAAAGCACTTATAAATGTATTAATCATTTAATTCTCACAACCACCAGTTGAGGTAGGTACTGTTCTTATTCTCATTTAGTAAGTAATTTCAGGAATTCCCCGGTGGTCCACTGGTTAGGACTCCATGCTTTCATTGCCAACGGCATGGGTTTGATCTCTGGTTGGGTAACTAGGATCCCATAAGCCTTGAGGTGCTGCCAGAAAATAAAATAAAATAATTTCAATAATCACTTGATCTGTCCTTCCTCTTTCTCTCCCCTGCATCCACTTCAGTATAGGCCAAGATCTGCATCTAACTAATCCTTAGGGCTTCCCAGGTGGCTCAGTGGTAACGAATCCACCTGCCAATGCAGGAGACACGGGTTTGATCCCTGGGTTGAGAATATTCCCCTGGGAAAGGAAATGGCAACCCACTCCAATATTCTTACCTGGGAAATCCCATGGACAGAGGAGCCTGGTGTGCTACAGTCCATGGGGTCACAAGAGTCCACGACTTAGCAACTAAACAACGGCAACAACAACAAATTAATCCTTGCTGACCAGCATTGTAAAGTGTGATGGAATGGAAAGACCCTGGTCTTTGAAGCTCACCGACCTGGAGCTGATATGCGTTCTGCTGTTTTACCAGCTGAATGTTCTTAGACAAGATACTTAGTCTCTCTGAGCCTCAATTTTTACATTTATGAAATATAATAATAGTTCCCACTTTGTTGGGTTGTTGTGATGGGCAAATAAGTGTAAAATGCTTAGCATAATGCTGGTACATAGAAAGCACTTGAAAACAATGGCTGTTCTTATATTTGCACATAGCAGTTCAGTTCAGTTCAGTCACTCAGTCGTGTCTGACTCTTTGAGACCCCATGGACTGCAGCACGTCGGGCTTCCCTGTCCGTCACTAACTCCTGGAGCTTTCTCAAACTCATGTCCATTGAGTTGGTGATGCCATCCAACTATCTCATCCTCTCTAGTGTTCTCCTCCTGCCTTCAATCTTTCCCTGCATCAGGGTCTTTTCCAGTGAGTCAGTTCTTTGCATCAAGTGGCCAAAACATTGGAGTTTCAGCTTCAGCGTCAGTCCTTCCAATGAATATTCAGGACTGATTTCCTTTAGGATTGACTGGTTATTTGCACATAGCAGTGTTCAGAAAATAATAAATAAATGGATCTTTGTGTCTTGAGAGTACCTGAAATAGCTCCTGGACCTCCTGGGCACCTTGAATGAAATATTAGTTGCTCAGTCGTGTCCGACTCTGCAACCCAATGAACTGGGGCTAGCCAGGCTCTTCTGTCCATGCGATTCTCCAGGCAAGCATACTGTAGTAGGTTGCCATTTCCTTATTCAGGGCATCTTCCTGACCCAGGGTTTGAACCTGGGTCTCCTGCATTGCAGGCAGACTCCTCACCATCTGAGCCACCATCGAAGCTCCTGGGCACGTTTGAAGGAGGATATTCGGCCCCAATCACTTTAGCCCAGGCAGTCCAGGAATGGCAGGACTGGATAAGTTTCTTTGAGTCCAGCTCCATCATTTTATAGAGGAAGCCAAAGCCCAGGAAACGGTGTAGTTCTGTGCGAGGTCACCCTTGTGTCAGTCGACCAGGAAGTTACCAGGCAGTCGTGAGTAACTTGTGGTGAGTGCCCCTCCCCTGGAGCCAGAACTGGGTGGTGATGCGGGCTTCAGGTTAGCCAGCCTGGCCCCCTCCCTGAGGCCCCTCCCAGGTTAACATCAAGTCCCTTCCAGCCTTGGATTGGTTCTGAGAGGTGCTTACCTCTGCCCTTATTCTGCAGGAGCAGCCAAGAGGACTGTGAAACTGGGAAATCAGTTGTTTATCCCTTCTAGGGTGAGGAGTGAAGAGAGAAGGGGAAGGGGTTGGGGCTGGGCACCTTTGGTTAGAGTTTATTCTTTCTCCTTCCTTGGCCTGGAAACCAAGGAGAATCCAAGCAGCAGCATGTGAAGCAATCCCAGGGTCTCTGAGTCACTTGTTCCGGTGAGAGGTGACTCAGCACAGGCCTCAGAACCGCAGGGAGTGGCCCCCGGCCTGGATTCTGTGTAGGCTTGTGTGCACTGTGTGGGCCAGCGTGGCTGTCACTATGTGTTCCCTCAGAGGAGATTTTTAGGATCAGGTCCTCGTTGTAGTTTGATCTCTAAATAACACACTTTCCCTTGAAGAAACCCTTCATGTCTTGCTTGAATGTAGCAACCCTCCTTTTCTCCAGGGTCTTGCCAGTACCACCTCCAGACTAGGATTTCTAGGACAGAGGTCATCAGGGCACTCCCCAAAGGTGCCTCACTGCTTATAGACTGAGCACTGTGGTCCTGACCAAAATTTCTGCCTTATCCTAACCTTCACTCCTTCCTACCAGCTACCCTATGTTCTCCCCCAGGGTTTTGCTGTGTGAACTGTCCTCAGAAGCACAGAGGACATTTGTTTTAAAAATGCAGGTTCTAGGACTTCCCTGGTGGTCCAGTTTGATTTAAGAATCCACCTGCCAGTGCAGGGGACACGGTTTGATCCCTGCTTTGGGAAGATCCCATATGCCACGGGGCAACTAAGCCTGGGAGCCACAGCTGTGGAGTCCATGTGCCACAGCTACTGAAGCTCATGCACCTTAGAGCCTGTGCTCCACAGCAGGAAGCCACTGCAGCGAGAAGCCTGCTCACTGCAGCTAGAGAGTAGCCCCTGCTCGCTGCAACTAGAGAATGCCCACGCAGCAATGAAGACCAAGGCAGTCAAAAATAAATAAATACTAAATAAAAAATTTTTAAATAAGAGACTATTTTTTTAAAATAAAAGAATAAGGATTGTCATGGAGAGCTGAAATTTAGAAAAAATAATAAAAAATAATAAAAATGCAGATTCCTAGCCCTATCAAATCCATTGCTCTCAGGGGCTGGAATACTTGAGGCCAATTCTCGTGCAGACTACCATTTAAGAACTGCAGTTCTACCAAGCCAGATTGTTATAGTTCATGACTATGCTGGCCCTTGGTACCCTTTCACATGTTGTTCCTCTTCCAAGAATGCCCTTCTTGCAATTCCCAGACTGGTGCTCTCTGCTCCTCCTGTAAGATTCATCTCACGTTAACTCTTCTGTGCTCCTTCCCCCTTCTAGGTTCCTATCTTTGTGTTCACACAGCCATACTGCACTTTCTAACCTACCTCTGCCCTAAAATCTTCACATTGTCAGGATTGGTTCCTCTGCTTGTTTGTGAGCTCCATAAACATCATTTGTTGTTGAATCTCTGGGACCTGGCAGAGAGAAGGCATGTTTGCGGAGTGAATGAATGGAGAGCAGGCCCCAGTCTAACTCAGAAAGGTTAACTCAAATAGATTTAACCCATTTGGTAACTGACAGAGCCAGGGTTAATCGTGGAGGTTTCCTGCTCCATGGTTTCGGTCTGTTACGGGATCTAAATATTTGGTCTACTCTTGAGGAAGCTACAGATTTACATTTTGGCAAGAGGTGTTTAGACTAGCCATGAGTTAGGACTTAGAATTATTTTTCAAAATCTCAAAATGTGATTCTGTCTTAAACCAGGGAACTGCTTTCCCCTGATCTCTCTGAGGATGGAACACATCAGACTTTTTTCTCCCCCTCATATCTCTTCCTCAGGATCATCCATGTCATAATTCTTGACCTTTTAACTCTGGTGCCACAACTGCCACCTCAGCCCGGCACACCCTGGACCTTGTCATGACTGCTCCAGCTCAGAAATCCAACATGCCGGTCTCTGGCCAGAACCCCTCCTTGCCTTCGTCTTACTCACTGCCCCCACTTCCAGTTCACCTGCTCTCTGATGTCATGACTCCCTCGTTCCTTTTCTAAGCCCCAGCCCACAAATAGCCTCCTTTCTTCTTCCCCTTCCCCAGGGAGGTGCCTCTCCTCCCGTCCAAGGCAGTCTGTCACCTGGGCACTGGATCCCCTCCTCCCGATCCCTTGGCACTGCGCCATCACAGTCACCTCCCTTTCTTCTGTCTTCAGTCTCTCCTCTGGCTGTTTCCCTCCCCCACACCAACACAGTCAAGCTTCTCTCACCTTTGGGGCTACCTTCCTCTAGTTATTAGCTAATTATAGTTTGGGACCAATTCTGATGTGTGGAGGTTTCCCCACACTACCAAACCATCCTTGGATACCAGCTGGGTGTCCTGAAACTCAATTCAGTTCTGACGAGAACTACCCAGAGATAGCATCAGATCCCACAGGTTAAGGGCTCAATCCCACAAGACTGCCCAACTGCCTTCAGATGCCAATTGAAATCCCAGGTGTGATCTGTGCTTCTGACCAACTGGCTATAAGTCAGAGGTTCCCACACTCCCTCTGTCCTTGTTCTTGTTCAGTCTCTCAGTTGTGTCCGACTCTTTGAGATTCCATGAACGCAGCACACCAGGCTTCCCTGTCCTTCACTATCTCCCAGAGTTTGCTCAAATGCATGTCCACTGAGTTGGTGATGCCACCCAACCATGATGAGATGGCTCTGTCACCCCCTTCTCCTCCTGCTCTCAGTCTTTCCCACATTCAGGGTCTTTTCCAGTGAGTCGGTTCTTCTCATCAGATGGCCAAAGTATTGGAGTTTCAGCTTCAGCATCAGTCCTTCCAATGAATATTTAGGGTTGATTTCCGTTAGGATTGACTGGTTTGATCTCCCTGCTGTCCAAGAGACTCTCAAGAGTCTTCTCCAGCACCACAATTCAAAAGTATCAATTCATAAAGTGCTCAGCCTTCTTTATGGTCCAACTTTCACATCCATACATGACTCCTGGAAAAACCATGGCTTTAACTATGTGGACCTTTGTCAGCAGAGTGATATCTCTGCTTTTTAATATGCTATCTGTGTTTGTCATAGCTTTTCTTCCAAGGAGCATGCGTCTTTTAATTTTATGGCTGCATTGACTGTCCAAAGTGATTTTGGAGCCCAAGGAAATAAAATCTGCCACTGTTTCTACTTTTCCCCTTATATTTGCCACGAAGTGATGGGACTAGATGCCATGATCTTAGTTTTCTGAATGTTGAGTTTTAAGCCAACTTTTTTGCTCTCCTCTTTCCCTCCTTCCTTGGGTTTGATTAATTGGCTAGAGTGGCTTACAGAACTCAGAGACACATTTACTTATTAAATCACTGGTTTAGTTTTGTGTTCTTTGAGATCTCTATCTATTTATTTAAAAAAATTTTGGCCGTGCTAGCATGAGGGATCTTAGTTCCTGACCAGGGATTGAACCTGCACCCCCTGCAGTAGAAGCACTGTCTTAACTCTGGACCACTAGGGAGGTTCTTTTTTTAAACTGTTTTTATTTTAAAAAGATATAACTCAGAGACAGCCACATGGAAAGAGATGTTCACCAACTTGAAAGTGCTATAAACCCCATCCTTTTGGGGTTTTATGGAGGCTTCATTATATAAGCATGAATGATTAAATCATTGGCCATTGGTAACTGATTTGATCTCTGGCCCCCTCTCCCATCCCTAGAGGTCAGAAGTGTGGAAGAGTTCCACCCCTCTAAAAACATGGTTGATTCTCCTGGCAGCCAACCCCATCCTTCAGGAGTGGTCCAAGAGTTACCTCATTAACAAAAGACATCTTTATCACTTTCATCACTTAGGAAATGCCAAGGGTTTTAGAAGCTCTGCTAGAAATGCATGAAGACCAAATATGTATTTCTTATTATAAATCACAATATCACACCAATTTTTCAAGTTCCCTTCACAGTGTATCTTATCAAAAGAGTAGGCCCGATTTGCTACCCACTTGCTGCCAACTTGGTTTCTAGCCCCACCACTATGGCAGTTCTGCCCAAAACTTGAGGTACTCCCAGCCTCCTAAATGTAAAAAAACAGTGAGCAGTTTTTAGTTGCTATCTTGCCTGCACTTTGTGTGGTATTTGACAGTAAGAGCCACTCCTTTCTTTGTGAATCTCTGTTCCTTCTTGGTTTGCAAAGTACTCCACCCACCACCTTCTTTATAAGTGGTAGGTATAGGTTCTCTTCCTGTTCTCAAGTGTCAGTAGTCCGTACTTTTCCTTGTTTAGCCCTTTTAGCTTCCTGTTGTATTTTCTCCCTCTGATTATACCTCATATAATCTAAAGTTTGCTACTTGTTATGCAAGACACTTGACCTCTCTGAACTTTAGTAAAATGAGAGTTCTCCTGAAAAGTACATGTCAAGGGCCCAGCAAGGTGCCTGCCACAGAGACCCCCCAAGTGGTAGTCCTTTGTATTATTATTGTTGATAATAAAATAATGTCCTTATTTCCGCCCTACAGTTTTACATCTCTCTTTATTGTTGTTTTCTAAACTTTGTATTATGGTGATTTTTGATCAGTCCCCAGAATAGATAGAATTGCTTAATGAATCTCTGTGTTCCATAACTCAGCCCTAAGAACCATCACCCCATGGCCAGCCCTGCCCCACTCACCCCTATTTTCTACAAAAGATACAAACTTAAAAAAATAACCATAATACTATTATCATACATAAAATATCAAACCTTCTGAGATCAATTTGTAGTATATCTGATTTCTTTAAGATAGTGCCACTGGATATTCTCCAGGTGGGCTTTCCTAGTGGCTCAGATGGTAAAGAATCTGCCTGCAATTTGGGAGATCTGGGTTTGATCCCAGGGTTAGGAAGATCCCCTGGAGGAGGGCAGGGCAACCCCCGCCAGTATTCTTGCCTGAAGAATCCCCATGGACAGAGGAGCCTTGCAGGCTACAGTCCATGGGGTTGCAAAGAGTCGGACATGACTGAGCAACTAAGCACAGCACACATTCTTTAGGTACTTCAAATTCAGCTTGTCCAAAGCTGAACTCAGCATCTTCTCAGAAGCCTGTTCCTCTCCCATCAACTTTGTGGGCCCTGTCTTGGTGATGGATACCACTGTTCATCATTCCTTCATATCAGGACTTTGGGAGTAGCCTTTCAGCTCCTCATTCTTCCTGACACCCCATCCAGCCATTCACCCCCTAGAGATCTCTAGTGTATGTCCCCTGCATCTCTGTTGGCACTGTCTTACATTAGCAGGCTCTTACTGGATTCTTTGCCCATGGGCATCAGCTTTTTAAGTGATCTCCTCTTTGCATTTCCATATTAATGCTATTGTCCTAATTTTTTTGTGGTAAAATCCACATAACATAAAATTCATCATTTTAATCTGTATGGTTAAGTGGCATCAAGTACATTCACGTTGTGAAATCACTACCACCATCCATCTCAAAAACAAAACCGGGAGCTGACCGTGGCCCAGATCATGAACTCCTTATTGCCAAATTCAGACTTAAATTGAAGAAAGTAGGGAACACCACTAGACCATTAAGGTATGACCTAAATCAAATTCCTTACAATTATACAGTGGAAGTGACAAATAGATTCAAGGGTTTAAATCTGATAGACAGAGTGCCTGAAGAACTATGTATGGAGATTCATAACATTGTATAGGAGGTGGTGATCAAAACCATCCCCAAGAAAAAGAAATTCATAAAGGCAAAATGGTTGTCTGAGAAGGCCTTACAAATAGCTGAGAAAACAGAAGTGAAAGGCAAAGGAGAAAAGGAAAGATATACCCATCTGAATGCAGAGTTCCAAAGAACAGCAAGGAGAGATAAGAAAGCCTTCCCCAGTGATCAATGCAAAGAAATAGAGGCAAACAATAGAGTGGGAAAGACTAGAGATATCAAGAAAATTAGAGATACCAAGGGAACATTTCATGCAAAAATGGGCACAATAAAGGATAGAAACGGTATGGACCTAACAGAAGCAGAAGATATTAAGAAGGGGTGGCAAGAATACACAGAAGAAGTATACAAAAGAGATTTTAATGACCCAGATAACCACGATGGTGTGATCATTTGCCTAGAGCCAGACATCCTGGAGTGCAAAGTCAAGTGGACCTTAGGAAGTCTCACTAGGAATAAAGCTAGTGGAGGTGATGGAATTCCCCTGAACTATTTCAAATCCTAAAAGATGATGCTGTGAAAGTGCTGCACTCAATATGCCAACAAATTTGAAAAACTCAGCAGTGGCCACAAGACTGCAAAAGGTCAGTTTTCATTCCAGTCCGAAAGAAAGGTAATGCCAAAGAATGCTCAAACTACCACACAATTGCACTCATTTCACACGCTAGCGAAGTAATGCTCAAAATTATCCAAGTGAGGCTTCAACAGTACGTGAACTGAGCACTTCCAGATGTTCAAGCTGGTTTTAGAAAAGGCAGAGGAACCAGAGATCAAATTGCCAACATCCACTGGATCATAGGAAAAGCAAGAGAATTCTAGAAAAGCATCTACTTCTGCTTCATTGACTACTCTAAAGCCTTTGACTGTGTGGATCATAGCAAACTGTAGAAAATTCTTAAAGAGATGGGAATACCAGACCATCTTACCTACCTCATGAGAAACCTATATGCAGGTCAAGAAGCAACAATTAGAACTAGAAACGGAACAACAGACTGGTTCCTAATTGGGAAAGGAGTACATTAAGACTGTATGTTGTCACCCTGCTTATTTAACTTATTTGCAGAGTACATCATGCGAAATGCCAGGCTGGATGAAGCACAAGCTGGGATCAAGATTGCCGGGAGAAATATCAATAGCCTCAGATATGCAGATGGCAACATTCTTATGGCAGAAATAGAAGAGGAACTAAAGAGCCTCTTGATGAAAATGAAAAAGAAGAGTGAAAAAACTGGCTTAAAACTTGATGTTCAAAAAACAAAGGTCATGGCATCCGGTTCCATCACTTCATGACAAGTAGATGGGGAAACAATGGAAACAGTGACAGACTTTATTATTTTGGGGCTCCAAAATCACTGCAGATCATGACTGCAGCCATGAAATTAAAAGATACTTGCTCTTTGGAAGAAAAGCTATGACCAATCTAGACAGCATATTAAAAAGCAGAGACATTACTTTGCCAACAAAGTCCGTCTAGTCAAAGATTTTTTGACTAGTCAAAAGTTTTTCCAGTAGTCATCTACAGATGTGAGAGGTGGACTAAAAAGAAAGCTGAGTGCCGAAGAATTGATGCTTTTGAACTGTTATATTGGAAAAGACTTTTGAGAGTCCCTTGGGCAGTAAGGAAATCAAACCAGTCAATCCTAAAGGAAATCAGTCTTGAATATTCACTGGAAGAACTGATGCTGAAGCTGAAGCTCCAGTACTTTGGCCACTTGATGTGAAGAGCTGACTCATTCGAAAAGACCCTGATACTGGGAAAGATTGAAGGCAGGAGGTGAAGGGGATGACAGAGGATGAGATGGTTGGATGGCATCACTGACTCGATGGACATCACCTGGAGTTTGAGCAAGCTCCAGGAGTTGATGATGGACAGGGAAGCCTGGTGTGCTGCAGTCCATGGGGTTGCAAAGATTTGGACACGACTGAGGGACTGAACTGAACTGACCCATCCCCCTGGCTCCTGGTAGCCATCACTCTATCTTCTGTCTCTATGAATATGACTACTCTAGGTACTTCATACAGTATTTGTCCTTTCGTGGACAGAGGAGCCTGGCAACTGAGCACACAGCACAGCTATTTCACTTAACACAGTGAGGTTCAAGGTTCATCCATAATGTAACATGTACCAGGATTTTTTTCCTTTTTAATGATGAATAATGGTCTCTTGTACATATGTATACCACATTTTATTTATTCACTCATCACTTGGGTTGCTTTTCAGTTCAGTTCAGTTCAGTCACTCAGTTGTGTCCGACTCTGTGATCCTGTGGTGCAGCACGCCAGGCCTCCCTGTCCATCACCAATTCCCGGAGCTTACTCAAACTCATGTCCATTGAGTCAGTGATGTCATCCAACCATCTCATCCTCTGTCATTCCCTTCTCCTCCCGCCTTCAATCTTTCCCAGCATCAGGGTCCTTTCTAATGAGTCAGTTCTTTGCATCAGGTAGCCAAAGTATTGGAGCTTCAGCTTCAGTATCAGTCCTTCCAATGAATATTCAGGACTGATTTCCTTTAGGATGGACTGGCTGGATCTCCTTGACGTCCAAGGGACTCTGAAGAGTCTTCTCCAACACCACAGTTCAAAAGCATCAGTTCTTCGGCGCTTGGCTTCCTTTATAGTCCAACTCTCACATCCATACATATCCACTGGAAAAACCATAGCTTTGACTAGATGGACCTTGGGTTGCTTTTACCTTTCAGCTATTATGAATAATGTTGCTATGAACATGAGTGGACAGATAGCTCTTGAGATCCTGCTTTCAATTCTTTTGGGTACATACCCAGAAGTGGAATTGCTGGACCATATGGTAATTCTATTTTTAATTTTTTGAGGAACCGCCCTACTGTTTTCCACAGCAGCTGCACCATTTTACACTCCCACCGAAATACAGAAGTGTTCCAATTTTTCCACTTTCTCACCAATACTTGTCATTTTCCTTTTTTTTTTTTTTTTAATTATAGCCATCCTACTGACTGTGAGGTGATATCTCATTTTGGTTTTGGTTTGAATTACCCTAATGATTAGCGTTATTGAACATCTTTTCATATGCTTATTAGGCATTTATGTATCTTTTTTGAAGAAAAATCAGTTCAACTCCTTTGCCTATTTTTGAATTGGATTTTGTTGTTGTTGTTGTCTCATTGCATGAGTTGTCCTTTTTCTCTGTTAAGAGTATACTTTGATGCACAAAAGTTTTTAATTTTGATATAATCTACTTTATCTGTTTTTTCTTTTGTTGCCTGTGCTCTTGATATCATATCCTGCAATAACCTTTTACACACATGCATTTATATCCTTCCACTATCTGTTTATAATCCTGCTAGGGTTCCCTTTTTCAGACTCCTTAATGATCTAGTCTCTGTACTTCCTCAGTCTCACCTCTTGGTGATAGCTCCACCCAAATGTACTTATCAAGTCATAATGAATTACTGCATAGCTCTGAGCATTCACCATTCTTTACACTGGCCAGTCCCACTTTCTGTCCCTCTTTGCTTTTCACTAAACTTTTATTCACCTTTAAGACTTCTTCAATACTTCCTCCTCTAAGAAGACTTCTTTGACCTTTCCCAGAGTTAGGTGATTTCCTTGTGCTTCATTATTGACTTTTTCTAGAACAGTTAACAAAGCGTGTTGTAAGTGTTGCCTCGCCTGTGTCCTGTCCCTCCAGGTAGATGGTAAATTTCCTAAGGGCAGGACCCTATCCCTGTCTTGTCATCTGTACACAGCTCAAACTTAGTTGAACTATTGAACTGGAATCTCTGCCACTGTTCAGTTGTTTTAACCTTAGGAGAACTAGTTAAAACTCCCTAGGCCTCAACTTTCTCATGAAATTATTATGGTGTATTGAGATTATGTTTGTAAAGTGATTGGTGCTTACTTTGGCTCCGAATAAATGCTCAATAATGAAGTGTAATTATCATCAACTTGTTGGATTGATATCACAAACTCTAATCAGTTGTGCTGAAACTGTGTACCTCAGATTGGGACTTGAACCCACAGTCTTTTAATTAGAATCACTCGTCTGATGTCTGGATTTACTGAGGCTGATGCTCTTTGTGTCTCAGTGCAGAAGGAATTCAGCAAGAGGCAGAGTGATAGGCAAGAAGTAGATTTGTTAATACAAGACGCTTGTGAGAGAGAGACGAGTGGGCAGGCGACGGGGCTCTGCCCCGAGGATTAAGTGCGCTACAGTTTTATAATCAAAGGAAAGTGGGGGAGGGGTAAAAGACCACCTTCTTCAAGTAGATGTCAAACTTACTTCACTAGCTCCTCCTTTATATTGGTCAGGAGGTTGTCTGACCCGATGAGATCAAACTAGGACTGTCATAGTCCTTTTTAAATCAGTAGAAGGGTGGTGATATTTTTCTTTCACCTAATAACCTGGGGCATATCTCGTGGTTTTCTTTATGGCTTTATGGGTGAGCCTGCTTCATTCTACCATGTGCCAATAGCATTCTTGAGCGATCATGAACCTACAGTCGTCTCCCGTCGTTTCCTAGGTTTCCCTCTCTATAGTCCCTTACTGGGACTTCTGCAACTACCTGTATAACGACCCTTTTCTATCCCTATCTTAAATAGGGACAAAAATCTTAAACTCCCACAGCGGCAGTTTTTCCTTCTGTAAAGTGAGGTGTTTGACCTGGAACCTCTATAGTAGTAGTTCTCAAACTAGGTTGCACCTTGCAGTCATCTGGGGAGCTTTAAAAATATGGATGTCTAGGTCCCTCTCCCAAAGATTCTGATTTCATTAGTGTGAGGAACAGCCAGACACGGGTATTTTTTAAAAGCTCCCCTGGTGATTCTAATGTTCAGCCAGAAGTAAGAACCACAGATCTAAAGTTTCTTCCAGATATAACACACGGATATAACAAGTTGAGCTGCCGGGACTGTCTGGAACCAGAGGGATGGAATGTCTCCTAGCATTCTTCTGCTATCACTGTTAGTTTAGCAGGAAGCATTATTTGAACAGGCTCACTAAGCTGGAATTCCAAGAGTGACTGTGGATTCCTGAATGTTTAATACTTGGCAGCTTCCTCTTTCCCAGGAAGGACCTGGGGGACCAGGACTCTGAGTAAGAAAAAATTGGTTTCTCCTTACCCCACTGCTCTAACCCAAGGCCTTGGAGGCAACCCTAGGGTGTTGTACTGTGGAGTCCTACTTGGTCTGGAGGAGAGGGTGGAGGGAAGGATCCTTGGTATAGACTTGGTGGGGAAGCTTGGGGCCCTGACTAGAAGGGGGTGGGGACTGAGAGCCACAAATATGCATTCCTTTCTGGTGCTTCAGCACCATATTCACAGCCTTTACTTATATGAGTCCCAAAACAACCTTGAGAAATACAAGGCAGGCATTACAGCTCCCATTTTGTAGAAGAGAAAAACAAGCCTCTGGATGGTTGAGAACCGCACTGAAAATTACACAGTTGGGTCGGCAGCAGGGCCAGCATGACAGCCCCTGAGTCCTGACTCCCCATCCTGGTCTCTCTCACTGTGTCTGTGCATCCAGAGTGAGGTAATACAAAACATATATTGGTCTCTTTCCCTGGTTCCTGGCATGGAACTCCCCAAACTCTTGTAGTTTCCTTGGAGATGGGAGTGTTTTTTGTTCTAATGATGAGACTCTTGGTGGGGCCTGGATGGCTCCTGGATGACCTAACTGGAGAGACCAAGCCAGGATTAGAAGCTTGGAATTTTCATCCCTGCCTCCAATTTTCTTAAAGAAGGGAGAAGGGCTGGAAATGGAGTTAATGATCAATCGTGCCTACATGATGAAGCCTTCATAAAAATCTCAAAGGTTTGGAGCTGAGGGAGCGTCCGGGTTGGTGAACACATCCACGTGCTAGGCGGCTAATACACTCCAAGTTCACTGGGACAAAAACTTTTGTACTCAGACTCTCCCAGACCTCGCTTTAAGTGTCTTTTCATTTGGCTGGTCATCTGTGTCCTTTATCGTTGTTTAGTTGCTAAGTCCTATCCAGCTCTTTGCGATCCCATGAACTGCAGCATACCAGGCTCTTCTGTCCTTCACTGTCTCCCAGAGTTTGCTCAAACTCATGTCCATTGAGTAGTCGGTGATGCCATCCAACCATCTCGTCCTCTGTCACCCCCTTCTCCTCCTGCCCTCAATCTTTCCCAGCATCAGGGTCCTTTCCGATGAATCGGCTCTTCACATCAGGTGACAAAAATACTGGGGCTTCAGCTTCAGCATCATTCCTTCCAGTGAACACCCAGGACTGATCTCCTTTAGGATGGACTGGTTGGATCTCCTTGCTGTCCAAGGGACTCTGAAGAGTCTTCTCCAGCACCACAGTTCAAAAGCATTAATTCTTTAGTGCTCAGCCTTGTTTTTGGTCCACCTCTCACATCCATACATGACTCCTGGAAAAACCATAGCTTTGACTATACAGACATTTGTTGGAAAAGTGATAGCTCTGCTTTTTAATATGCTGTCTAGGTTTGTCATAGCTTTTCTTCCAGGGAGCAAGCGTCTTTTAATTTTGTGGCTACAACCACTGTCCACAGTGATTTTGGAGCCCCAGAAAATTAGATCTGTCACTGTTTCTACTTTTTCCCCATCTATTTGCTATTAAGTGATGAGGCTCAACACCACGATCTTAGTTTTTTGAATATTGAGTTTTAAGCCAGCTTTTTCACTCTCTTCTTTCACCTTCATCAAGAGGCTCTTTAGTTCATTTTTACTTTCTGCCATTAGAGTGGTATCCTTTAATAAACTGGTAAATTTAAGTAAATGTGTCTCTGAGCAAATAATCAAATCCAAGGAGGAAGAGGTCATGGGAACCTCCAGTTTGTAGTCAAGTTTGACAGATGCGATGGCGGAGGATGAAATGATTAGATAGCATCACCAACTCAATGGACATGAATTTGAGCAAACTCTGGTTTGCTTAAACCAGTGAGGACAGAGGAGCCTGGTGTGCTGCAGTCCATGGGGTTACAAAGAGTCAAACATGACTTAGCAACTGAACAGCAAATAGACAGACATTGTGGATAATCTAGGGGCCTACTACTTGTGATTGGCATCTGAAACTTGGTTTGTGGGAAGGGGAGGCAGGCTCATGGGACTGAGTCTTTAACCTGTGGGGTCTGATGCAGTCTTTAGTAGATAGTGTCGAAATTGAGTTTAATTGTAGAACACCTCGCTGTGTCACAGAGAATCGCTTGGTGTGGGGGAAAACCCCACAGATCTGGTGTCAGAAGTGTTGTAAGTGTGGTGGTGGTGTGAGAGTAAAGGAAAAACACAGGTGGAAAGACTGAGGTTTTTCCTAGAACACCCAGGTAGCTCACTCTTTCTTGGCTCCTTGGAATCGAGCCATGGTTCTAAGAGGCACCTCAAATGCTATCATGAACAACTAAACTCTACCCAGTTCCCCTGTGACCTGTTGCCTCTGAGCATAGCAGTGCTACCTGGGATCATTAGCCAATGTCTTCTGGTTTTGCACAGTTTGGGGTGTTCCCTGCTAGCTTTGAGATTTGGACATTCAGGGATGTGTTTAAGTTATAATGGCCCATGTGTCCTGGGACACACAAGAGCACTGTTAGCCAGATGCTGAGTCACAGACAGGGGTTGGCCCTTGGCCACTGGGTCAAGATGAAATGGAAAAACCAGAACAGGGGTGTGATTTTTTTTTTTAACTAAGGTCAGTTTAATCTAAAGCCCTGTTTTTATTCTGAGATTATGTATTTCCTACTTTCTTTCGTGTTGAAATTGCCTTTTGTGAAATAGTAGTGATGGTAGACAGTAGTTTATTTTCATGTCCTGAATGACATAGTTAAAATGGTTACCCTGAGTGAATTCCCCAAATGGCTTTTGAAATGTTATTAATCCAAGGAATCCTGAGTCTGGTAACCCTCACCATTTTGGAGGGCCATGTGATCCTAACTCATAAGGGGCATGGATGGCCATAGAGAGAGCCTCACTCAAGAGCAGTGGTAAAACAGTAAAATAATTGGACAGTAAAATAATTAAAATGCATGGAGTTAGGCTTTGCCACCCATGAGTTCATAGAACCACTTTGGTTTTATTGAACAAACCTTATATGGTGCTTTCTAGATGCCCAGCCCAGTAGCAATTGCTGTGCAAACATGATCTCATTTCATCCTCATCAAACCTATGAGGTACATGCTATTATTATCTTTGCTTCTGTGCTAAAGATGAGGAAACTAGGATGTGAGGGTATTGAAAACCTTGCCCAAGGTCACAGCTAGTTAGCGACAGAGCCAGAAGCTGAAGCCAGGGAGTCTGGCTCTGGAGTCCATGCTCTTAATCCTTAAACCATGGTGCCTGGTTGGAAGCAATTTCAGACTTTTATGGCATGTAATGATCTATTTTCAGCCTCTGACTCCATGGACAGAAGCTGCCTATGGACTAATCTGCTTGATCTGTGTTGAACAGCTGTCAATGATCTTTTTTGAGCCCTTTCCACACCACCACTAAGAGAATCAGTGGATGGCCCTTGGACAGAACCTGGCAAGTCAGTAATGGCAAAAGCAATGAACTTTGGATAAGGTCAGCAAGTCCTTGTAGCTTGGAACTGGAGTCTGTACAGAGGCCTTCTGGGAGGTCCGCCACATGAAAACATGTGGTTTTTCATACACAGGTTTTAAAGCAGCCAAACCCTTTTTTTTTCAATCATAGACACATGGGCAGTTAATACATACATACACCCCATATATGTGAAATCCCTTCTTAAAACAGATACAAGTGGAGGGTGTGTTTAAGCAGAAATGGGGATCTAATTGACCTAACTCTTATCCATTAAGCAGTATTGAGTCTGGAGAAGGCAATGGCACCCCACTCCAGTACTCTTGCCTGGCAAATCCCATGGATGGAGGAGCCTGGTGGGCTGCAGTCCATGGGGTTGCTAAGAGTTGGACACGACTGAGCGACTTCACTTTCACTTTTCACTTTCATGCATTGGAGAAGGAAATGGCAACCCACTCCAGTGTTCTTGCCTGGAAAATCCCAGGGATGGGGGAACCTGATGGGCTGCCATCTATGGAGTTGCACAGAGTCGGACACGACTGAAGCGGCTTAGCAGCAGCAGCAGCACTATTGAGTCACTATCTGGGACCCCAGAGCTTTGAAGAGCACAGTTTGAAAACCATTGCTCCAGACCAGGGTTTCCTGGAGCATGTCCTACAAAATATTAGCCTTGTAAGATGCATTGTAGGAAAAAAAAGTTTCATGGTCAAATATGTTTGAGAAACTGGGTGTTTTATCCTTGCTTTTGGATTTACAGTTACTCTTGCCTGGAAAATCCCATGGATGGAGGAGCCTGGTAGGCTGTAGTCCATGGGGTCGCTAAGAGTCAGACACGACTGAGCAAATTCCCTTTCACTTTTCACTTTCATTCATTGGAGAAGGAAATGGCAACCCACTCCAGTGTTCTTGCCTGGAGAATCCCAAGGACGGGGGAGCCTGGTGGGCTTCCGTCTCTGGGGTCCCACAGAGTCGAACACGACTGAAGCGACTTAGCAGCAGCAGCATTAGCAGATAAAGAATCTGAAAAGCCCTGGAAGGGCGTGAAACCGCTTTTAATGCACAATTTTTCTTTTTAAAAAGTGAGTGAGTTACTTTATATTTACACAGTGAAATACTATAGAGCAATAAAAATGAACAGTTGCTACATACAGATGCATCTTATAACTATAATGTGAAATGGAAGTAGCTAGACACAAAGGCATGCATATGTAAGAGTCCATTTATGTAAGGTTCAAAAACAGGCAAAAATTCATCTATAGATTGAAAGTCAGAGTAGTGATTATCAGTGGGAGGTGAAGTAGTGCCTGGGAGGGGGCATGAGATGAGTTTTGAAGCTTCTGGTTATGTATCTTGATTTGGGTGGTGGTTACATAGATGTGTTTACTTTGTGGATTTTTATGCATTTCTCTGTATACATGTACATTGGTGTTATATGACAGGAAAAATAAAAACGGAGAAGCAAACAAAATACCACTGAAGGGACCAAAAAAGAAATGTGCATGAATTTAACTCATAAAAAATATAATTGCTCTCTCTCTCTTTTTTTTAATACTGCAGAATTTTCCTCCTGGAAAACTCAGAATGAAGAGTTTCCCCTGGACCACTATTAGAGATAAGATAGTAAGCTCTGAGCAAGGAGACCCACATTTGTTTAATTCTCTAGTCTGTATCTGTTTCTGATCTCCATTCCTGCTGCTGCTAAGTCACTTCAGTCGTGTCCGACTCTGTGCGACCCCATAGACGGCAGCCCACCAGGCTCCCCCGTCCCTTTGATTGTCATGCAAGAACACTGGAGTGGGTTGCCATTTCCTTCTCCAATGCATGAAAATGAAAAGTGAAAGTGAAGTCGCTCAGTCGTGTCGGACTCTTCGAGACCCCATGGACTGCAGCCTACCAGGCTTCCCCATCCATGGGATTTTCCAGGCAAGAGTACTGGAATGGGGTGCCATTGCCTTCTCCGATCTCCATTCCTAATTCCTTGTATATTAGTTTCCCATTGCTGGTGTAACTAGTTATCACAAATTCATGGCTTAACGCAACACCAAAGCATTATCTTAGTTCTGGAGGCCAGAAGTCCGAAGTGGGTTTCAGTGGATTAAAGTCAGGGTCTTTTTTCTTTGGCTGTGCTGGGTCTGGGTTGCTGTGCCCAGGCTTTCTCTAGTTGTGGTGCATGGGCTTCTTATGAGGTGGTTTCTCTTGTTGCGGAGCACAGGCTTTAGGATGCCTGGACTTCAGTAGTTGCAGCTTGAGGGCTCCAGCGTGCAGGCTCAGTAGCTGTGGCACACAGGGCTTAGTTGCTCTATGGTTATGGAATCTTCTGGAACCAGGGATTGAACCCATATTTCTCACATTGCAAGGCAGATTCTTAACCACTGGACCACCAGGGAAGCCTAAAGTCAAAGTCTTATTTGGCCATGTTCCTATGTTCCTTCCAGAGGCTTCAGGGAACAATCAATCCCCTTGCTTTCAGCTTTTAGAAGCTGCGGTATTCCTCAGCTCATGGCCCACTTCCATCTTCATAGCCAGCAACAGCCAGCCAACTCTTTCTCACATCACATCACTGACACTGATTCTTGTCTTTCCCTCTTTTACATTGAAAGATCCTGTGATTCCATTGATTCCACCTGGAAAATTCAGACTACACTCCCTTTTTAAGGTCAGCTGATTAGCAAACTTAATTTCATCGGCTACCTTAATTCTCCTGTGCTCTGTAATTGCAACAGTGTCACAGGTTCTGGGGTTTAGGCCATTATTCTCTTCTATCTAAGGGTTTAGATACAATCCTAGTACTTAACCTATTCTCTTTTCAATTAGCATGGATTTTCTTTCAGACAGTTAGCATTGGACCCCAAAAATAGTTCAAAATAATTGTTTGGATGTAAGGAAGAAGCAATGAACTCAACTCTGCATTGCTCAAATGAGAGATTTATTTACTTTTAACTAATAGGACCCTCGTTACAATAGTGCTACAGATACTGAGAAGGGAGGACCCCAGCTCGTGGCAGGCTTGGAAAGCAATGTGTGTCTCAGGGACTACACCCTCTTCCAGTGAAATGCAAGCATCCAGGGATAGTATCTGACATCTGTAGAGAAGCCAAGAAAGCAGATCAAAAGACGGGTGCTCTGAAGTTGTCGGAGAAAGCAATGGCACCCCACTCCAGTACTCTTGCCTGGAAAATCCCATGGATGGAGGAGCCTGGAAGGCTGCAGTCCATGGGGTCGATGAGGGTCAGACAGGACTGAGCGCCTTCACTTTCAGTTTTCACTTTCATGCATTGGAGAAGGAAACGGCAACCCACTCCAGAGTTCTTGCCTGGAGAATCCCAGGGACTGGGGAGCCTGGTGGGCTGCCGTCTCTGGGGTTGCACAGAGTCGGACACGACTGAAGTGACTTAGCAGCAGCAGCTCTGAAGTTGTGGTGACATGATTTATAATCCGAGATCTTACAGTTATGAGTCAGTTTCTTTTGTGTGGCTCAACTGAATAGTTTCCACAGTATTGAAAGACTGCTGTTCACAGTGGCTCCTTGGACTCGTAAAGAAGGAAGAGACCCAAAAAGTCAGTTGTTGCCCAGGCAGCAGGCAGCAGGAGGTGGCACAGATTGGCTGTTGCCATGGCAACATCGATTCCTGTCCCCCTGGGCAGGCCTGCGGTAGATAGCAATTTCAGAGAACATGTGGACCACCTGCATCAGAATTACCTGGGGAACTAGTTGAAATATTAATTCCCAGGTCACACAGCCATAGACTGGGAAGGGGTCTGGAACTGGCTTTTTTGAAAAGCAACCCTTATTCTTGGTTGTTTGAGAATCATTGACTGAAGAAAATAAAGCATCCCTGTTAAAAATCCCTGTACAAACCCTTGTTGTATATCCTTGGATGAGGCCTCACCTCTTCGCTGTGAAAACTAGAGCTATTTTCTTGCTTACGAAGGCCCAGTCTTCAAAAGACTAAGTAGATGTGCTGTCCCAGGCATTTATAAGTGCTCAAGAAAGTGCTGAGAGTTTAAATAGGCATTTCATGATTTCTGTAAGAATGGAACTTTTTTTTTTCAAGGAATATCTAATAACATCTCACAGAACTAGTCATATCAAAATATACTTTGGAACTCCCCAAATAAATTTCCCAAATGGGGAATTTAAGGAAAAAGCAAATTAGCCAAGATGGAGCAGTCAGTCTCTCTCAGCCCACGGCCTCTTGCTCTTGCCCCACGTTTTGTAAATAATGATTATGTAGCAGCTGAGAGCACTTCCAGCACTGGGCATGCCGGTCAGGAGGTATGTATTTGGCCATAGGCTAGTTTTGTTCCGTAAGCATATATAAGCTCCACCTGGGGGCACCCTTTTTGCTGTTGCCAGGAGAGAGGTTCGGAGGAGGCGATGGCACCCCCACTCCAGTACTCTTGCCTGGAAAATCCCATGGACGGAGGAGCCCGGTGAGCTGCAGTCCATGGGGTCATGAAGAGTCGGACACAACTGAGCGACTTCCCTTTCACTTTTCACTTTCATGCATTGGAGAAGGAAATGGCAACCCCCTCCAGTGTTCTTGCCTGGAGAATCCCAGGGACGGGGGAGCCTGGTGGGCTGCCGTCTATGGGGTCGCAGAGTTGGACACGACTGAAGTGACTTAGCAGCAGTAGCAGCAGCAGCAGGAGAGAGGTTACGTTATGGCTGTGTGGTTATGTTACGTTGTTAAGTTATGTTAGTCTGCTGCTACGGCTGCTGGGCCAGACAGGAGAGAATAAGTAAGTCTTCGATTCTTGTGGCTTCTCACATTTTCTTCCTGTCTCTCAGCTGGTGTCTTGCCTACGGTGGGTTCAGCGAACAGTGTGCACAGTGAGATACAGCAAGACAATTGGTCTCACGAACAGGATCAGCAAGACAAGGGAAACACTGTTCAATATCACTGGGAAGGAGTAGGGTGGGACTCAAGCAGGGTTAGATATGAACCCAGGACTGGAGAGAATGGCTAAGATGCAGGCCTGAGTCTCTGATGTGACCAAGAGGCACCATTCTTTCCCTAGGAAGGTGGGACTATAGCACGTACATAAAGAACACTACAAAGGCTTCCTGATTTTTCTAAGAATCATTGCTGTTAATGAGTCACTGTTGCTGATGAGAGTGTGTTCTTAATATAGATGCTGCTTAACCTGAACTTGTGAAATGCTAGGGGGCTAACAGTTCTGGTCCCACAGTGAAGAGTGTTCCATCTTAATTAAGCCCAACAACTTGTTATTTAGGAAGCAAAATCTGAATGGTTGGTGATGGAACAGATCTACGTGGAAACAAATTGTACTAGTGTCTCATTCAGGTTCCCGCTCTAAGAGACTGCTGATGACTTCACAAGGAAGAACACGGGGATGTAAGAATGAGAGCCCTAATATGCTTTGTTTTTTAAATAATTTAATCAAACTCAACGCATTGTGAAAGACATTAAAATAAAATCCACTCACAATCCTACAACACATTTAGTTACTAATTTATTTATGTAAAAATATATATGGAATCCACAACGTACCAGACCCTGGGCTAGGTGCTGAACTCACTCTCGGGGGATGAGATAAAACACAGTGGACAAGACTGTCCTTGCATCTCTGGAGCTTACAGCCTAATGAGAAGGCAGATGTTAGAGACACAAACACACAAATATTTAACTGCCATTGTGGGAAGTGGAGGGAAAGCATGAAAGAAAATGCTGGGGTAGTGAGATTGGGAAGGCCTTTCTGATTTACATTTAAGCTAAGGCCATGAATAGAGTTCACAACGTAAATAGTGCTTTATGAAGGGTTGTGGGGACCAGCAACTGAAAAGTGACAATTTGAAATGAGCTCAGTGAACATAGAGGAAACGGTCCTACTTATATATTTGATTTCTTCTTAAAAAATTTCTTTTCCACTTTATTTTTTAATATTTTTATCTGTGTAATAAACATGTGTTTTTTCTTTTCCATTATGGTTTATTTCAGGATATTTAATATAGCTCCCTGTGCTATACAGTAGGATCTTGTTGTTTATCTAGTCTGTGTGTAATGGTTTGCATCTGCTAATCCCAAACTCCCAATCCATCCCTCCTTTGAATACTTTTTACTATGGTAAAATATATATAACATGAAAGCTGTCATTTTAACCATATTTAAGTGTACAATTCAGTGGCATTAGTACTTTCGCAGTGTTATGCAACCATTACCACTGCCTGTTTTCAACACTTTTTCATCATCACTAACAGATGTTCCGGACCCATTAAGCAATAGCTTCCCATTCCTCCCCGCTGCCCCAGTCGCTGCTAACCTCTAATCTACTGTCTGTCTTTATGAATTTGCCTATTTTAAATATTTCACAGAAGTGGTATATAATGTTTTCCTTTTGTGCCTGGCTTATTTTACTTGGTATAATATTTTCTTGGCATAATGTTTTTAAGGTTATCTGTGATGTAGCATGTACCAGAACTTCATTTATTTGTATGGCTGGTCTGTTGTATGGATGTACCATGTTTTGTTTATCCATTCATGTGTTGATGGACATTTGGGTTCATTCCACCTTTTAGCTACTATGAACATTGGTGTGTGTATGTGTGTATCCATTAGAATCCCTGTTTTCAGTTCTTTTGGGTATATACCAAAAAGTAGAATTATGGTAATTCTAGGGGCTTCCCTGGTGGCTCAGTTGTAAAGAATAGGCCTGCAATGACAACCCACTCCAGTATTCTTGCCTGGAGAATTCCATGGACAGAGGAGCCTGGTGGCCCACAGTCCATGAGGTACAGAGTCGGACACGACTGAGCAAGTAATAATTTTCACACACTTGGTTTAGGATTATGAAAATATATTACTATTTCAAACTTGGTTCATTTAGAAAATCACCTTTTTATTTTATTTTTTAAAAATTTTATTTTATTTTTAAACTTTACAATATTGTATTGGTTTTGCCAAATATCGAAATGAATCTGCCACAGGTATACATGTGTTGCCCATCCTGAACTCTCCTCCCTCCTCCCTCCCCATACCATCCCTCTGGGTCGTCCCAGTGCACCAGCCCCAAGCATCCAGTGTCGTGCATCGAACCTGGACTGGTGACTCGTTCCATATATAATATTATATGTATTTCAATGCCATTCTCCCAAATCATCCCACCCTCTCCCTCTCCCACAGAGTCCAAAAGACTGTTCTATACATCAGTGTCTCTTTTGCTGTCTCATATACAGGGTTATTGTTACCATCTTTCTAAATTCCATATATATGCATTAGTATACTGTATTGGTGTTTTTCTTTCTGGCTTACTTCACTCTGTATAATAGGCTCCAGTTTCATCCACCTCATTAGAACTGATTCAAATGTATTCTTTTTAATGGCTGAGTAATACTCCATTGTATATATGTACCACAGCTTTCTTATCCATTCATCTGTTGATGGGCATCTAGGTTGCTTCCATGTCCTGGCTA
>NW_011495018.1:27291294-27292007 GCF_000754665.1 Bison bison bison
AGGGGTACACGTGTCTCTTTCAATTCTGGTTTCCTCAGTGTGTATGCCCAGCAGTGGGATTGCTGGATCATAAGGCAGTTCTATTTCCAGTTTTTAAAGGAATCTCCACACTGTTCTCCATAGTGGCTGTACTAGTCTGCATTCCCACCAACAGTGTAAGAGGGTTCCCTTTTCTCCACACCCTCTCCAGCATTTATTGCTTATAGACTTTTGGATCGCAGCCATTCTGACTGGCGTGAAATGGTACCTCATAGTGGTTTTGAATTGCATTTCTCTGATAATGAGTGATGTTGAGCATCTTTTCATGTGTTTGTTAGCCATCTGTATGTCTTCTTTGGAGAAATGTCTGTTTAGTTCTTTGGCCCATTTTTTGATTGGGTCATTTATTTTTCTGGAATTGAGCTGTAGAAGTTGCTTATATATTTTTGAGATTAGTTGTTTGTCACTTTTTTCATTTGCTATTATTTTCTCCCATTCTGAAGGCTGTCTTTTCACCTTGCTTATAGTTTCCTTTGTTGTGCAGAAGCTTTTAAGTTTAATTAGGTCCCATTTGTTTATTTTTGCTTTTATTTCCAATATTCTGGGAGGTGGGTCACAGAGGATCCTGCTGTGATGTATGTCGGAGAGTGTTTTGCCTATGTTCTCCTCTAGGAGTTTTATAGTTTCTGGTCTTACATTTAGATCTTTAATCCATTTTGAGTTTATTTTTGTGT
>NW_011495018.1:27292420-27298897 GCF_000754665.1 Bison bison bison
TTTTGTTCCATTGGTCTATATTTCTGTCTTTGTGCCAGTACCATACTGTCTTGATGACTGTGGCTTTGTAGTAGAGCCTGAAGTCAGGTAGGTTGATTCCTCCAGTTCCATTCTTCTTTCTCAAGATAGCTTTGGCTATTCGAGGTTTTTTGTATTTCCATACAAATTGTGAAATTATTTGTTCTAGCTCTGTGAAGAATACTGTTGGTAGCTTGATAGGGATTGCATTGAATCTATAAATTGCTTTGGGTAGTATACTCATTTTCACTATATTGATTCTTCCAATACATGAACATGGTATATTTCTCCATCTATTAGTGTCCTCTTTGATTTCTTTCACCAGTGTTTTATGGTTTTCTATATATAGGTCTTTAGTTTCTTTAGGTAGATATATTCCTAAGTATTTTATTCTTTCCGTTGCAATGGTGAATGGAATTGTTTCCTTAATTTCTCTTTCTGTTTTCTCATTATTAGTGTATAGGAATGCAAGGGATCTCTGTGTGTTGATTTTATATCCTGCAACTTTACTATAATCATTGATTAGTTCTAGTAATTTTCTGGTGGAGTCTTTAGGGTTTTCTATGTAGAGGATCATGTCATCTGCAAACAGTGAGAGTTTTACTTCTTCTTTTCCAATTTGGATTCCTTTTATTTCTTTTTCTGCTCTGATTGCTGTGGCCAAAACTTCCAAAACTATGTTGAATAGTAATGGTGAAAGTGGGCACCCTTGTCTTGTTCCTGACTTTAGAGGATGATTTTTATTTTTTTCAAGCATCTGTTTTGTTTTTTTAAAATCCTCTTGGGCTCAAAGATCTGAAAGAAACACATTTTAATGTTTTACCAGCTTCATCAACTTTAGATTCTGAGCCATTTAATTAAGTCCAGCAATAAGTTTGTTATTTCAGTTACTATTTCAGAACTAGTTGATACCATGGGCAATATCTAGTCTCCATCTTTTCTGAGAAATTGTCAGGAGGGAGAGAACAAATATTAAGCATATATTATTAGGAGCTACGAAATGTACTTTACATACAGCGTACCTTTTAATTCTCACATCAGCCCTCTGAGATAGGACTCACTAGGTAAAGAATCTGCCTGCCAGTGTAGGAGCTGCGGGTTCAGTCCCTGAGTCTGGAAGATCCCCTGGAGAAGGGCATGGCAACCCACTCCAGTATTCTTGCCTGGAGAATCCCATGGACTGAAGAGCCTGGCTGGCTACAGTCCATAGGGTCACAAAGAGCTGAACATGACTGAAGTGACTGAGCACGAAAGCATACACATGTTTAGCTTTAGGAGGAACCACCAACCAAGGCTGCACCATTTTACTTTCCTACCAGCAATGTGGGCGGGTTCCAGTTTCTCTACATCCTTACCAACACTTACCTCCTTTTTCTTTTCTTCCTTAAAGTAGGTATGAAGTAGTATCTCTATGTATTTGGTTCTTACTCTTCTGTCTCCTCAGGAATCCATCTATCGCGAAACTCTAAAGTTCTTCGGGGCCACTGATGTAGCGTGGGTCTTCTAATGACCTGATTTCATGTTTTACCTAAGTGTCTAATTTCTTAAATAGATGTTCAGCAACTCTGAGGTTAAGTATGGAGGATGTTCGATAAATAGGATTGTGATAAATGTTGCAGATCTTGTCTCTCTCATGTTGTATACACCCAACAGAAGTTTCCAACAGGCATCTAGGAGTTCTTTGCTTGATTCAAATGAGTTAATTTTCGTGAGTGTATGAGGCAATTGATCGGTTGTTTACATCCCATTCATTGAAACTGCAGACGTGACCTCTGTCACTCCTCTGCTTTATGCCATCAGGTACTTATGATAAGGCTGCAGATCATTTATCTGATCTACAGTGCCCTGCGAAGTCTGGTTCCACCTCCTTCTGGATCATTTTTTGGCCACTTTCTCCCTTTTTCTTAGGCTGCTGTATATTCTGCAGATATATAAGGTCCAGCCCTACTTCAGGACCTTTATGCCCACAGGTCCCTCTTTAACGATTTCTCTACTCCTCCAAGTAAGCCCCTCTCTCACTTTTTTTTTACTTTAGAAAGTTCTATTCAACCCCTGGGTTGGGAAGATCCCCCGGAGAAGGGAAAGGCTACCCACTCCAGTATTCTGGTCTGGAGAATTCCATGGACTACACGCAGAGTCGGACACGACTGAGCAACTTTCACTTTGATTCATCTATTCAAGTCCCAGCTAAGATGTGATTTCCTCAGAGAAATGCTTCCTGACCCTCTCCCTGCCCCAAAGCTGACCCCCTATTTTGTTCTCCCTCAAAGCATCTTTTACTTTTCCTGCATAGCAGTTACCAGAATTGGAGTAAAATTATTTGCTTATTTAAAGTCCATCTTTCTAGGCAGTCAGAAATGTGCATGAGGGCAGCAACTCATGTCTCTATTGGTCAGTGTGAGGCACATGGTAGGAGCTCAGTGCATATTTTTGAACTCATGTAGGTGCTCCTAAGTCCTACATGGACGTCCTTCTCTCAAGTTGAACTAGATGTTTCTAGTTGGACTAAATGTTTTCTAATTAATTGTCTCCTCACATAATACCTGTACTGGCATTATTACAGTTAAGTGCTGACACTGTGCTGTTAGAGAAAGATAGATGAAAAAGAAAGGAGACTTGCAAGCTGGCTGATTGGATCTCTGACTGAACACTTCCTGGGAGAAAGCTTTGGGGGTAGACTCTTTCTAGGCCGTAGGCCAGGATGTTGGGCAATGCTTTCATTTCTCTGAGGGATTCTGCCAAGAAGCAGAAAACTGATGAATGACCTATGAATGCATCTCACATTCTGGGTGATCCAGAGTTTATGGTATTCTAGGGGAAAATTGTGTTAATCAGAAGGGTAGGGCAGCCATGTAGGTTCTTAGGCAGGAAGTTTGGTGAGAAGCCATCCAAGGCCACAGTGGGATGGTCTTTCTTGCCAAGTACTGCCTGAGCCCTTCAGCCAGTGTCAAGATAGAGACACCAAGCAAGCCACTTAAGGCTCTTCTTTGCTTCTATAGGCTCTCCAACCTTCTGTTAGAAGGTTGTTTCATAGTTGGCATGGCTTGTCTTACTCCTGAAAGTCATGAGACCAAGAATCTTGTACTTTTGCGTTTTTTTTTAGCTTAATATTTGATTTAAAAAGCAATGCATGAGTGCTTTTATCTTCTAAAACATTACAACTAAAGCTAATACCCCCTTTGAACATTACCCAGAATCTTTTACCCTTATCTTTAAAGATAACCTCTGATTAAGAATTTGGCCTATAGCCTTACAATCTGTTTTAAAAGTCTTAGTTTGGGCTGATGTAATGGGATACCTGAGACTGGGTGGTCTCTAAATGATAGAAATTTATTTCTTATAGTTCTAGGGTCTGGGAAGCCCAAGATCAAGGTATTATTAGGTTCAGTGTTTGGTAAAGGCCCACTTCCTGGTTCAGAGACAGCGGTCTTCTCTTCTTGCTGTGTCTCACGGGGCAGAAGGGAGTAGGCAGCTCTCAGGGATCTCTTTTATAAGGGCACTAATTCTGTTTACTATCCTCACAATCTAATTACTTCCCAAAGGCCCACCTTCAAATGCCATCACATTGGGGCTGAGGTTTCAGCATATGAATTTGATGGGTACACATACATTGTCTATAGCAGGATGATAAGAAATTATGGTATGTATGTTTGTGTTTTATATTAACTTTTGACTTTGAAATAAGTTTAGATTGACAGAAGAGTTACAAAGATAGTACAGAAAGTTTCAGTGTGCCCTTCACTCAGCCTGTCCTAATGTTAATGGCTTATATAACTCTGGTTCAGTGACCAAAACTCAGAGGTTAATATTGGTACAATACTATAAACTATAGACTTTATTAGAGTTTCAACAGTTTTCCCCCTAATGTCCCTTTTCTGTTCCAGGATCCAATCTAGGATCCCAAATTGTATTTAATTGTCTTGACTCCTGAGTCTCCTTCAATCTGTGATAATTCTCAAGTCTTTTCCTGGCTTTCATAACCTTAACAATTTCAAGGAATCCAGGTCAGGTATTTTGTAGAATATCCCTCAATTTGGGCTTATTTGATGATTTTTCATGATTAGACTGAAATTACGCATTTTGAGGAGAGTGTCTATATGAAATCAATCAATCTCATGCTGCAACTTGCTGTTTTCATTCAAAACTATGATTTTGCTGCTAAGCTGCTAAGTCACTTCAGTCGTGTCCGACTCTGTGCGACCCCATAGACGGCAGCCCAGCAGGCTCCCCTGTCCCTGGGATTCTCCAGGCAAGAACACTGGAGTGGGTTGCCATTTCATGATTTTGAGATAGATCTAAATTAGCATATAGATCAAGCTCACTTATTTAAAGTTCTGTACAGAATTCTTTTACTGTAAGAATTTTCTATATTTTATTTAGCTATTGCCCGATTGGTGGGCATTGGCTGATACCAAATTTTCTTTATTTGCAGTATCATAGCGATTATCCTCATTCATATCTCCATAACATCGGATTATAGTAGATAACTAGAAGCGGCATTGCTGAGACATGGATTTAATAGATGTTGTCTGATTGCCCTCTAAAGTGGCTGTGCCAATTTACATTCTGATATTATGAAGCTTGAAAATTGTTGCCAGTTTGAGTTTTAATTCCATTTCTCTGGTTAGAGATTGGGCATCTCTTTGTATTATTACTGGCAATTTATAACTTTCTTTCTGTGAACTGCCTATTTACATTTGCCCATTTTTCTAGTGAATTTTTTTCTTTTTGATTTATTGCACCCTTTATATGTTGCAGATACACATCCTGTTTTATATATTACAAATGTTTTCTCGTAGTATGTTATCCCTTTGTTTCGCATTTTTTTTTCTTTATTTCATCTAATTTAAAATTTTTTTCTGATTTTTTTTTTCTTTTGGAAACAAAGTTCTTGATTACGAAAGTAATATAAACAGTGTAGAAAATCTGGGAAGTTTACAAAAAAGTATAAAGAAGAAACCACCCTAAGTCTTTTTACTGAGAGAAAACCCCTATGAAAACCATACTCAATTACATATTTCCTTCTAGTCTTCGTGTGTGTGTGTTTGTGTGCATGCACTTCATTTTCATCACATTGCATATATATATTTATTTGCTTAGTGTCATGATCTTTAGACACAAACTTTGGCCTTTTTCCATGTGCACTTGGTTTAAAAGTAGTGTCAGACTACCTTCAAACTCCTATTTCTTTTCCCCACACATCCTGAAAAATCCAACAGGTAAGAGGTCAGGGCCTGTCCTCAGCCGACCTGTACTGAAGTTGGCTCAAAAACACAAGAGAGGGTAGAAATATTCCAGCAGAGCACTTATTAAAAAGTCTTGGAAGTTTTAGTTGACTGCAAGCTCAATGAGTCAATAGTGCAGGTGCCAAGAATTTTATTTCTTGACTGCAAGGCAATAAGCCCTACGAGGCCTGCTTTGCTCTGATGGTATCACAAATATTTGATTCACTCTTGGGCAACATACTCTGAAGGAGCCACAGTCAAACTGACCACATGTGTGAGAAGAATGAAGACAGAGACCCTCAAAATCAGGACAAAGGAAGAAACAATGGAAGCAATGGGAGATACTAGTTCGGAAAAGACAAGATCTTGGGCAGAAGTCTTCAAGTATCTGAAAAGTAGAAGGTGGGAGAGAGATTAGACCTGTTTGTTCTCTGAGGCTCCAAAGGACAGGACTTGGGCCAGAGAGTGGACGCTGAAGAAACACCTTCTGGCTGGTCAGAGCTGCTGAGGCGAAGGCTTTCTGTCATTGAGCAGCTTTTTTTCAGACGCGAGTTGGTTGGGGTAGGAGTTGATATAATTCACCTTTTTTTGAGGATTATGTGCCAGGCCTGTGCCAAGAACATTTCCTCTATTATCTTATTTCATTCTGTCGTCATCCTAAGAGGTAGGCACTGTTGTTAAGGATGTATTAACACCCGTATTAAGGATGAGGGAGGTGGTATGATGAACTCAGGTATATCGCACAAGGTCACACAGTTGGCGAGCTGTGGAACCGAGACTCCAATCCTTTCTGACAAACCTCAAAGTCGTACTTTTATTATTTTATTTTATTTATTACTTTTATTTTATCGTATTTTATTATTGGGACTCAGGCGTAGTTTGGGCCAGAGGACTTTTTGAGGTCCTTTCGTCTGGAAGATTCTGTGACTGGGAAAAACGGATGCCTCCACCCCGCTAAGGGTAAGCGTCGGAGTGTCAGTGAAGTAGTCCAGGGCCCTGCAGAAGGCCCAGGGATGGAGACCTAAGGGACATGGAAGTGTTGTCAACGTGCGTCACCCGACAGCTCAGCAACAGGCGATGTTCTGTTATTTGACGATCCCCAGACCCGCGCCAGGGACCCGGACGCTGGCGCGCCTTGCGCCCGCACTCCCGCAGCGTGGCCAGGGAGCGTCGCGGCGGCCGGGTTCTGCGGCGGAGCTGGGGGACGGAACAGCGCGCCGGTCCCTGGCAGGGC
>NW_011495018.1:27299202-27309293 GCF_000754665.1 Bison bison bison
GCCTCAGAGCAGCCCCTTCCTCCGCGCCGCGGCGACGCCCCCGGCCCCACGTCACGCTCGCGCCATTGTTTCCCGGCCTTGGGCTCTCCGGGACCCGCCTTACTCTCTCAGCGCGGCCCCTAGCCTCAGCAGTCAGTCTTGCCGCGTTCCGGCCCGTTACCCAGCTTTTCCCTCTCGCTGGTGGTAGCCCCTGTCCCACCTCTGGCAGACATCCCTTTACTCAGTTCAGCTTATTTTTTCCTGCCGACGCCTGGCTTCCTCCCGTCCGCACCCGATGCCTGCCTTTCCGCCAAGTTAATGGGCCTCCCCTCCCCGTGCGCGTTCCCGGTCGACCGCCTGAGGAAGTAGCCGGCAGCTATGTGTTAGGATGCAAGGTTGACTGCGTTGTAGCAAGAACCACCAGAAATTGCCAACTGAAACCCCACAGAACACTGTGGTCGTTTGCAGCACTTCCTTGGAAAGCTCACTTCGAATTGCAAGCCACCACGAGAAAAACGTGCTAGTTCTTTCCCAATGGCTCTCGAGTCCGGGGCCAACTGTCTAGTGGCAGAGCATTTTTTTCCTGGGGACCCCTGAAGCCCTTGAGAGCAGAGAGTGAGATGCGAATCTGAGGCCTGAAGCTGTAGTTATAAGTATGACGTTTGGAGGGCTTTGACTCTGGTAGGCCTTAGCTTTTAAAGGCAAGTAGGTAGAGTTGGGTGTTAGATGTAGCGTTTTCCCTTGACTTCGGGCCCTTGTTTTGAGGATGCATTGTAAGTGCAGTGCTCTGCAGTGACTAGTCACCATTATAGGGTTGTTTTTGTGCGTGCGTGTGCGTGTCCAGATTCTTCATGATTGAACTTGTTTCGTATTGTTTATATACTGTTCATTTTGCTTCTTAAAGCAGTAGATGCAAACTCTGGTAACTGTAATGTGAAAGAGTGCCATTTATCAGTGCAGTTCAGTTGCTCAGTCGTGTCCGACTCTTTGCGACCCCATGAACCGCAGCACGCCAGGCCTCTCTGTTCATCACCAACTCCCGGAGTTCACCCAAACCCACGCCATTTATCGTGGAACCGTAATGTTACTGAGGTCCTTTCAGATATTTACCTCGACACTTTTCAACATGATTAGAATTTTTCCAGATGAAGGCATCCAAGCCTGAAGAGGTTAAGTTCAAGAAGACACAGCTTGTAATTAAAAGCAGAACTCCACATGCTGGGCTGATGCTAGTGCGCATAAACTTTATTTTGGAAATGCTTTTCTATTGCAGTATAAGCCCCTACATTTCGGTATAGCTTGCTGCATTGTTCTCATCAACCCAGAATTTAGATTTTAGAATTTAATGATCAACTGATCTGTAAAGTGAGAGAGCCCAAGGAGATGCTCGGCAAGGGTTCATTCAGCTCCAAGATTTGATTCCATTGTTTGAAAATTTATAATTGGCTGCTGCTGCTGCTAAGTCGCTTCAGTCCTCTCCGACTCTGTGCCACCCCGTAGACAGCCTCCTACCAGGCTCCTCTTTATAATTGGCTACAGGTTTCCAAAAGTTTATAATTGTAGGAAGATTTATATAGATATTTACAAAGGGTATCTGCAAGCCTGATTAGTTATTTCAGGTGTAGCTTCCTAAAGAAAGCCAGAGTAAGTGGAATGTTGGCAGAACGTTCATCTTCTGCCTCTAGGCTCTTTCTAATTTCTACTGCTTAATGGAGTAAAGAGAGGGCATAAAACTTGTTTTTAAAGTACATCTTTTTATTGCTTGCCTTTCTTACCCAAAAGCAAAATTTAATAGTTAAAAAAATCCCCCAACTTTATCACATTATTTGTGACAAATATCTTTTCTAGTTCTTTTATTTTTTTACAATTTATTTATTTTTGGCTGGACCATGTGGATGCAGGATCTTAGTTCCCTGACCAGGGATTGAACCTGCATCCCCTGCATTGCGGGCAGGTTCTTAACCACTGGACCACCAAGGATGCCCCTTTTCTAGTTCTTATGTAAATATAATTTTTATTTAGTTACATTATATTATATTCCTTTTTCATATTTTAAAATTTGCACTTCCCCACGTATCTGGATGTCGTCCATGTAGCTAGAGAATTCATCTACTTTTCTTTTGTGGAGGTTCCATAACATGATTTTATGCCTAGTAGTCACTAGTGCCTGGCATATAGGCTCTCAGTAAATTTTTGTTGAATGAATGTAATATTTTGAACTGCTTAGGCAACATCTTGGAACACAAAATGTTAAATATCGCAGGGCATATAGTAAATGATGTGTGAGCAGTAAAGGTGATCAATACAAAGGCACTGAGCCAGGAGATGGCATCACATATGTTTAAGGGCCTGGGTTTTGGAGTCTGTGTTTGAGACCTGGCTTGCCATACCATTCATGCACCCTTGGAGAATTAACCTTAAGAGAACCTCACTCAGTTTCTCTCACCATGAAAAAGGGAAAAATAGAACACATTTCACAGAGTTGTGTGGGTTCAATGAGATAATTCTAGCACCCATTAAATTCTCTATAAATGTTAGCTATTTGTGTGTGGTGGTGGTTTTTTTTTTTTGGTTCAAAATGGAGAGATTACTGTAGGTTGGTGGAATCAGGGAAAATGGAAAATGACACCTGAGAGTATGGAAAAAATTATATTGAGGGTTTGCTGAATAGATTGCTCTCACTAAAACAAAGAATTTGGTAGATCAATAGTATGAAATAAAACTGGAGCGAGAAATTCGAGTAAACTATTCACAAGATAGGCTACATGGGTTTCTTGCAGATAGAGCAGAATTAATGAAGCAGGACAGCCCTTATTTACAAGTAGCTGGTGTTTGTTTCATTTTTAAAGTTTAGCCCTGAAAAAGTTACTTGTTTTAAGGAAATTGATAGCAAATTGTTATGCAGTGTTGAGTCCTTGTCGCTTGAATAGAATAAATGTTTTAACGACTTTTTACCATTTGAAGCAATTACCTTAAAGCAAATATTATTTGAAACTTGTGTCCTATGATTGGTTACCAAAGTTTGCAGTGGCTGTTTTCCTTTTCATGAAAAACAACTTTAGCAGTACCGCTCACCCCACCGCCCCCTGCCAGCAAAATGGCAAGCAGAGCAGCAAAATGACCCCCCCGCCCATTTTGGTGAAATATAGAATCAGAATTAAATTGACTCAGTGTTGAACTATTTGTTCATGTGTTTCTTTTGGTTGGGAAGCATTATCAAGAGTGTGAGATGAAAAAACCTGCTGTGTCAGGTCTCCTTAGAAAGAGAAGATTGAAATCTGGTGCCTGAAGTTTAATGGTTGAATATGTACTGTAGGTTCCTTGTTCCCGGACCAAGGACTGACTCCGTGCCCCCTGCAGTGGAAGTGCAAAATCCTAACCCCTGGACTGCCAGGGAATTCCCTGTATATTTTATATGTGTCTATATAAAATACATATATATACATATAAAATATACATGCAGGTTCCAGAGGATAGTGGAGGACAGAGAAGCCTGGCATCCATGAGGTAGTCACAGAGAGCAACAAAAATATACATATCAGCAAATGTGTTGGATATAGTAGGCCTGTCATATCTGGCTGCAAAATGGGGAAAAATCGGAAGGACGGCTGTACTGTGCCATTTTATATAAGGAGCTTGAGCATCTGGGAATTTTGGTATCTGTGATGAGGGGGTGTGTGTCCTAGAACCAGTGCCCCCATGGATTTGGAGGGACCACTGTGTTTGTATGTTTCCCTTTCAGATGTCCATGGAGTACATGTTTTTTAATGCTTCTTGGTTCAATTTAATGTGATTTCTTTAATATTTTAAATTTATTTAAAAATATGAAATATTTTAAAAAGAATATAATGTAATCATCTTAAGTACAGTTCATATTTATTTTGTGTCTTTTTTCCCCCCATATTAGTCCATGTTCTAATTGTGTAGTCTCTCTTTTCAATTTACTGTATTTTTCAAAGGGATAAAATTACCAATGCAGTTAAGGCCTGTATGAACCCTTGCTGATACTGTTCCTCTCTTTTGCCCTTTCATGAATTCAGTAATTATTCCCATTATATTTGTATACTTTTACTAATATGTGTATATCCATAAAAGGGTATACGCTCTTGTTTAATGTGTTACGCACATGATTCTCTTGTTTAAGGTACTATGCACAATAAACAACTTGCTTTTGATTCATTTTGATTTTATATTTTTGAAGATATTTCATGATAAAGCATTGATGAAAGAAACTCATATGAAGATTTTTTAAATTTTTTGATTGGTTTATTTGGTAGTGCTGGGTCTTCATTGCTGCGCTTGGGCTTTCTCTAGCTGTGGCCAGCCGGGGCTATGCTCTAGCTGTGGTACAAGTGCTTCTTGTTGCGGTGGCCTCTTTTGCTGCAGAGAGCACGCTCAGTAGTTGTGGCACACTGGCTTAGTTGCCCCATGGCATATGGAAACCTCCCGGGCCAGGGATCGAGATGGTGTCCCCTTCATAGGCAGGTGAATTCTTAATCACTGGACCACCAGGGAAGTCCCCATATGAAGATTTTGGGGGGAGTATGTTTTTTTGGAGGGGGCTATATTTGACTTCTAGCCCAGCCTGTGTTTCCAGGTCTATCCCAATATTGAGGCTGTTCTTTTTAAAATTTATTTTATTGATGTGCATTGATTTATAGCATTATAAAAGTTTCACGAATATAGTATTTCTGATTCTGTATACCCTTTGCTCACCGCCAAAAATGTAGTGTCCATTGATCACCATATAGTTGATCTCCTTTACCCATTTCCCTTTTCCTCTACCGGTGCCCCGGTGGTCACTAGTACTCTTTTCTATCTATGTTTTTGTTTGAGTTGGTTTATTTATTGTTTGTTTATTAGTTTTTTATATTCCACATATGAATGAAATCATACAGTATTTGTTTTTCTCCATCTGGCGTGTTTCACTTAGCATAATGTCCTTAATGTCCATCAGTGTTACTGCACGTGTCAAGATTTCATTGTCTGATGACTGAGTACTATTCCATTGTGTATATATGTATATATACGCCACATCTTTTCATCCCTTGATTCCAATCCTGACTATTGTGAATAATACCAGAATGAACATAGGTGTGTGCATGTATCTTTTTTCAGATTAGTGTTTTCATATTCTTTGGATAAATATCCTTGGAAGCTGGATCATATGGTAGTTCTGTTCTTAATTTTTTGAGGGATGTTTATACTGTCTTCCATAGTGGCTGCACCAGTTTATGTTTCCACCAACAGCATATGAGGGTTCTTTCTCTCCACATCCTCACCAGCACTTGTTATTTCTTGTTTTTTTTTTTTTTTTGATAATAACTTTTCTGCCAGGTGAGCAGTGATATCTCTTTGTGGTTTTAATTTGCATTTCCCTAATGATTAGTGATGTTGTTTAACATTGTTTTTGCTGCATATCCATGTTGATATATCTTTAGTTCGTTCATCTTAATTGCTCTATAATATTGCATTATGTGAATAATCCAGTTTGTTTATGAATATGTAGGGGTTTCTGCCTTTTTTGCTATTGTTAACAGTGCTGTAATAAACATTCTTCAATGTGTCATGTTATTTACAGGTGTGAGAGAGAATTCTAAGCCTGGGGAATTCTTAGGTTGTAGAGTATAAGGATCTTCACCTTTATTAGATAAGGCCGAATTATTTTCCAAAGTACTAAACCTATCAGCAGGTTGTGAGAGTTCCCATTTTGCCATATCCCTGCAAACATGGATATTGTCAGACTCTTCAATTTTAAAATCAAGCTCAATTCATTTTAATTTGCTATTCTGTTTATTGTAATGATTTATTCTGTTTGCATCCATTTATTGTAAGATTTTTCTTCTCTGTAATTGCTGTTCGTATCCTTCATTCTTTTTTTTTTCTGTTGGCTTATTTTCTTTTCCATCGTTAGTTTGCAGCTCTTTATCTCTACTTTATACTAGGTATGATATTGCAATGTCTTCTCAGTGTTTGATTGCTCTTTACTTTTTGTTGTGCATGAGTTTTACATTTTTTAAAAAATATTTGTTTATTTGATTTATTTATTTGGCTACACTGGGTCTTAGTTGTGGCAAAGTGTTAACAACTGGTGAATCCGGGTGAAAGGTATAAGTATATTCATTGAACTACCACTGTACTTTTCTGTAGGACTGAAATTTTTCAAATAAAAAGTTGGAATAAAAATGTAAAACTTAAAAAAAAAAAAAAAAAGCCTGTAAACTTGGGCTTCCCAGGTGGCTCAGTGGTGAAGAATTTGACCAGGGATCATATCCAGGGCCCCGGAGGGTTGCTTTCTTTCCACATCCTCACCAGCACTTGTTATTTCTTTTTTTTTTTTTTGAGAATAACTTTTCTGCCAGGTGAGCGGTGATCTCTCTCTGTGGTTTTAATTTACATTTCCCTAATGACTAGTGATGGTGTTTAACATTGTTTTTGCCCTGACCAGGGATCGAATCCAGGGCCCCTGCATTGGGAACTTGGAGTCTTAGCCACGACCACCAGGGAAGTCCCAAGTTTTACATTAAAAAAATTTTTTTATTTATTTATTTTTGACTGTGCTAGGTCTTCGTTACTGCCTGGACCCTGGACTTCCTCTAGTTGTAGAGAGCAGCGCCCACTCTCTAGCTGTGGTACACAGGCTTCTCGTCGCAGAGCACAAGCTCTAGGGCGTGCAGGCTTCAGTGTTGCCTGCCCTGGGCTCGGTAGCTGCGCAGGGCTTCTGGGCTCTACAGTTCTGACACAGTAGTTGTGGCGCGCTGACTCAGTCACTCTGCCGTGTGTGGGATCTTCCCTGATCTGGGGTGGAACCCGTATGTCCTGGATTGGCAGGCAGATTCTTCACCACTGTGCCACCTGGGAAGCCCAAGTTTACAGGCTTTTTTTTTTTTTTTTTTAAGTTTTACATTTTTATTCCAACTTTTTATTTGAAAAATTTCAGTCCTACAGAAAAGTGCAGTGGTAGTTCAGTGAATACACTTACACCTCTCACCCGGATTCACCAGTTGTTAACACTGCCATGTTTGTTTTCTTTCATATATAGATTTTTTTCTCTAAACTGTTTAAAAGTAAGTTGTAGACATCATGGCACTTCGTCTCTCAAAAGATATATTAATACTTAAATATCCTAAAAGCAAGGATGGCCTATAAACCTACAGTATAATTATCACATTTAATATGAATCAGCAAGTTTTGATCCCCCTCCCCCCATTCTCCCAATATATATCTAGAAAAATTCCAATATGATAACACTTTCATCAGTTAGCTAAATAGCTAGTGTAATGCAGGAAGCACTCTTCATCTCTTTCAAAGTGGAAGGATGGGGTCATTTCACTTTTCCAACCAGGCCATGAACTCTGGGTAAAGGAGCACTACCATCCCCCAAAATAACAAACCTAGAAAGACATTTTCCAAAAGTAATAACCTTGAGCTGAGCTTTGAATAATGAAATCCGCGGTACCTTCCCTCACAGCTGGTGCATATATTAGTAGCTCTACACATGCTTACTGACTGACTGAATTAATACACCCCAAAAAGCATTAACATGTATATTTAGCAGAAAGAGAATGCCATACATACATGAAAATGAAAGAAGAAGCGTGAAGGATATTCAAAGTTGGTAGCAGGATTAGAAATGCTTCATATTGATTAAGCCTGGGAAGGTGAAGAGTTACAATGGTCTCAGAGGATCAAAAGGACAGACGTGTTGGGATGGATCCAAAAGCTATTCCATGGGATTGGAGAGGGAGAAAAAGGACTGTTGCTTAGGAACAGTGGGAACTTAAGAGCGATATAATATCATCTATTCAAGGACTTATAAGATGTAACAAAAAAGTGAGATGGTCCCTATTCGTAAGAAACTCACAGTCTGATAGAGGAGATAAGTGCAAAAACTCACAAATTAGAATAGAATGGATTAAGTGATAAAGTTGGATAGACAAGATGTTTTATAGACTTACGTAGGATGGCCAGTGACCCCATCTGTCCATAACTAAGGCTTCCTCTAGAGGTTAGCCAGGCAGAATATGTGCAATGGAGTTCCTGGCAGAGGAAATTACAAAAAAAAAAAATATGAATACAACATTATTGTCTAATACACAGTGCGTATTAAAAATTTCTCAGTTGTCCCAATAATGACCTTTATAGTTCTTCTTCAGCCCCATCCCTGGTTCAGGATGATGAGTTGCATTTAGTTGCCATGTCCCTTTAGTTACCTTTAATCCACAACAGAGCCCCAGATTTTTGTTTGTTTTCATAATATTGATGATATTTGAAGAGTCCAGGTTAGTCGTTTTATAGAACGTCCCTCAATTTGGATTTGTCTGATCATTTCCTTTTGTATTTAAATTCAAACTAAATGTTTTTTGGCAGGGTATTTAAATTCAGACCAAATGTTTTTGGCAGGTATAAACTATAAATTTTAACTTAGTCAAATTTGTCCATCTTTTCCTTTATGGTTTGTGTTTATTATCCAAGAAAGTCTTCTCTGCCTTGATGTCATAAAGCTTTTCATCATTTTTTTATTTTCTAAAAGTTTTATGGTTTTGCTTTTTTTTACATTTAGGCTTAGATGTTTTTTCTGCGTAGTCTATCTTTAATATGGTGTTCAGTGAGCATTTGTGTTACACATTCTTTTTCTGCCATTGTGTTTGTTCTGAAATTACTCTGCAAGTTCTAAAGACTGCATGGCTTTTGTTATGCACTAAATTGTGAAAGTTTTGCATTATCTGAACTGTGCTAAATGTGTAGAGGTTGAAACACCTCAATTATTCTGTATGAAAATTGTGAACATTTTAAGATGTATTTGGAAGAGTTTCAGCATGGTATCTTGATGTAAATAACACCAAAATGTAACATTGGGATCTTTCACAAATCTGAAATCAGTGAATGCTGTATTCTTAGCCTTAAATTATTGACTTTTGCAGTAGGTATGATGAAGTAATCCTAGGAGGAACTGAGAGCTTTCAGGAAAGAAAGAAACCTATAGATAGTAGATTATATTTAGGATACTTAGATTGACGTGAAAAAACATGTGAAATTGTATAGCCTTTGGCATTTAATTGACATTCTGAAGTTTGGACTCTAAAAGTAGAAACCTACTATAACATTCCTTCAGACATAAAGTATTTACTACATTGTGCAGAAGTCATAAGTATGAAACACTGTGGTCTCTAGTATTATAAATATTGTAATTTATCATGCACTGTGTGCCAGCCACTGTTCTTAGTATGTTGCACTTATTGATACATTAAATCCTTGTTCCAACTAACCATTTTGGAGTAGAAGAAGCTGAGATGATTGTATAATTTGGTCAGTTACAGAACTAATTAGCATTTGAACCAAGTTTTAAACTGGGTCAGAATGGCTCCAGAATCTGCACTCTTTACTACAAGTTTGTTTCTATAATCTTGGTCAAATTATTTAACTTCTCTATGCTGTTTTCTTCTTTGTATAATGAAGATAATGGTATCTAATTCATATGGTCGTTGTGAGAAGTCAGATAAAATATGTATAGAGCTTAGAATAATACATGAAAAAAAAGTGAGCGCTAAATAAATGTTTTATTGTTGTTTAGTCGCGAAGTCGGGTCCAACTCTTTTGCGACTTCACGGACTGTAGCCCGCCAGGCTCCTCTGTCTGTGGGATTTCCCAGGCAAGAATACAGGAATGGGTTGCCATTTCTTTCTTTTAAGGATCTTCCCCACTCAGGGATCGAACCCATGTCTCCTGCATTGGCAGGTGAATTCTTTACTTCTGAGCTCCTAGGGAAGTTAGCTATTATTATGCTAACATTACTAAGACATTGAATTTATACATATCTCTGAATTTTAAAAAAATTGTTTATTTTTTTCGGCTGCATTGGGTCTTCATTGCTGCCCGAGGGCTACTCATTGTGGTGGCTTCACTTGTTGCAGAGCACCAGCTCTAGGGAACATCAGTTTAGTTCAGTCGCTCAGTTGTGTCCGACTCTTTGCCACCCCATGAATCGCAGCACTCCAGGCCTCCCTGTCCATCACCAACTCCCAGAGTTCACTCAGACTCACGTCCATCGAGTCAGTGATGCCATCCAGCCATCTCATCCTCTGTCATCCCCTTCTCCTCCTGCCCCCAAC
>NW_011495018.1:27309689-27320947 GCF_000754665.1 Bison bison bison
TTTTGGAGCCCAGAAAAATAAAGTCTGCCATTGTTTCCACTGTTTCCCCATCTATTTGCCATGAAGTGATGGGACCGGATGCCATGATCTTCGTTTTCTGAATGTTGAGCTTTAAGCCAACTTTTTCACTCTCCACTTTCACTTTCATCAAGAGGCTTTTTAGTTCCTCTTCACTTTCTGCCGTAAGGGTGGTGTCATCTGCATATCTGAGGTGTGGGCTTCAGTAATTGTGGCGCATGGGCTCAGTTGCTCTGCTGCATGTGGGGTCTTCACAGACTAGCGATTGAATCTGTGTCCCCTGCATTGGAAGGCTGATCCTTAACCACTAGACTACCAGGGAAGTCCCATATCTCCGAATTTTCATCAAATAAGTAAACTAAGCCATACATATGAATATATATAATAAAAAAGTAGAACTATCATGGTGATTATTGTGGCACCCAGGCTCCAGAGTGCTCGGGCTTAGTAGCTGCTCCTCTTAGGCCTAGTTGCTCTGCAGCACATGGGATCTTCATTCCCTGAACAGGGATTGAACCTGTACCCCCTGCAGCACAAGGCAGATTCCTGACCACTGGACCATCAGGAAAGTCCCCATGAGCTTTTTAAAAGGATATTCATGAATCATTACTAAATCATCCATTGCAAAGTATTGTATGTTAGCTGAATGCAAAAACAGTTCAGCTCTGTTACCTTTATGCTTTTGACCTTAGCTAATTACAGCAGTGTTTTGAAATAAAAGTCATATGGTGGTCCCCCTTATCCACAGTTTTGCTTTCCACAGTTTCAGTTACCTGCAGTCACAGCCAGAAAATATTACGTTCCAGAGATTAACAATTCATAAATTTTAGATTGTGTCATGTGAGTGTGCCATTCTGAGTAATGTGGTGAAATCTTGCACCGTCCTGTCTGGGATCCCCAATCATTGACCTCCTTTTGGCCCAGTAATTCAGAATCACCCAAAGCAAATAATCCTCCTCCTGACATATTATCAGAAGATCAAGAGTAGCCTAACTAACACTGTGTCACAGTGCCTACATCACTCACTTTCAATTCGTTTTATCATCTTATGTCATCAACAGAAGTATGAGTACGTGGAGTAAGATACTGAGTGAGAGACCACGTTCACATAACTTTTGTTACAGTTGTATGGTTGGAATTGTTTTATTAGTTATTGTGGTTAACGTGCCTCTTGTGTGCCTAATTTTTAAGTTAAACTTTATTGTAGGTATATATGTATAGGGGGAAATATAGCTTATATGGCATTCCATACTATCCAGTTTCAGGCATCCACTGGAGGTCTCGCAACGTATCCTCTCTTGGATAAGGGTTAGGGGGACTGCTGTACCACATATTCTCAGGCACAGTCATTTAAAATGCTTTCTTTACATGCTCTCGTTCCTTTCTGTCAACAACTATGTTATTGTTGAAGGTCTGGTATTACTCAGAACATTCAGTTGAAAGCAACCTTCATATATGGATGAGTTCTGTGTGATGTGGCAGAGGTAATGGAATTCTAGGAGTAGCAGCTGTAAAGTGTTCAGGATAACGTAAAATTCGGGTCTTTTTTGATCTGTTTTTGGAAGTTTAGGAACATACGCAACACATGCACATTTTCTAGTTATGGTTTCAAACTAGAGATTGGAGCATGTTGTTGCTTGAAGAAGAAAAACAAATTGTCCTGGCAACAGGTAGTACATTTCTCATTTGACAAGATCTTGTCTCAGTTTTGTTGTTTTCCATCAGAGAACAGGGAACCTTTTGTTCCAAGGCCTGGTGTCGAAATGTTAGCAAAAGACTATTGTAATCAAACTAAGAATCTTATGTGTTTCTGAACCAAGAGTAAGATTTCATGAAGATTGATTTAGAGCATTAAAAAGAACCTGTGTAATATTCTTGCATTTTCAGGTGAACACAGAAGTTAGCTTCTGAAAGCGAAATGCTCCAAATGTAGAGGTGTAAGAGTTTATTTCTGCCTGTATTTCAAGTCTGCATTTCAGGAAACTGAGGCTGTAGCAGTGAACAAAACAAGTCTTAGCCTAGTGGAGCTTGCATTTTAGAGAAGATGACTTGGCAGTACAAAACTGTCAAATATGTTAAATCTAGAAGTGTCAGTGTTCAAAAAAGAAAAATAAAGTAGGGTAAGAGAATAGCTAGTGATATGTGTGGATAGGTAAATGAGATTTTGTTAGTTGGAATTTGTTAGCCATCTGTATCACTTGTGTAAACTTAGTCTTTTACACAAATGTAAAATATGGGCAAATGATATAAAGAACTGTGAATGAAAAATGAGCAAAAAACTCTTGCTTATAAACTAAAAAGGTAGGAGTTAATGAAAGAATTAACAGTTTATACATAACACACTTTTAAGGAGTCTGACTGGAGAAGGAGATGGCAACCCACTCCAATATTCTTGCCTGGAGAATCCCGTGGACAGAGGAGTCTGGCAGGCTACAGTCCATGGGGTCACAAGAGTCAGACACAGCTTAGCAACTAAACCACCACCACCACCCAAGGAGTCTTACTTTTGGGAAGAAATTAATATTCCTTCATCTTAAAATAATTTATGTGATTATTTTCTTTCATGTGTTTTATGATTAGAAGAAACAAAGGTTACAAAAATACTTGCAAAGCTGTATTTTATTTCAAAGTGCTGTTCTTTGATTTAGGGGTGGCCCTATTAACTACATAAACAATGATTTAGATTTTTAGCAGTATTATTAGACAAGTTAATCTGAATTTGGATCTGGCTTCCCTTGTTTTCCAGGGACTGATTGGTTTGTGGTCTTGTTACAGAAGGGTCCCTTGATGGCAACATAATGATGTAACCAACTAATGTACCTCTACACTTTCTTGGTTTTACTGCTCATCTGTCAAGGATTAGGATTATCAAGAGTTATGTGTAAAATGTTAGTGTGATACCAGGTGTACATATGAGCAATATAGCTTTAACTTTTCTTTTTCAGTTTATTATAGTAAACTATAATAGTTTAATATGTGTAATATTCAGTTACTAATGATAAAGAGTCCGCCTGCCAGTGCAGGTGAGCAGGCGACACAAGAGATGCAGGTTCGATTCCTAGATCGGAAAGATCCCCTGGAGTAGGAAATGCACCCCACTCCAATATTCTTGCCTGGAAAATTCCATGGACAGAGGAGCCCAGCTGGCTACAGTCCATGGGGCTGCAAAGAATTGAACACAACTGAGCAAAGCGTAATATGCAGTGAAAGTTGTATTTTTGAAAATAAATTTCAGGCTAAAGTGAGGAAATTTGAAAAAGCCATTTAAAAGTATCCTTTCCATTCAAGTCTCAGAGCAGTGTTCATTGTTCTTAGAATGAGAATGGTTGATTATAAAACTTATAAATTCCTAGTTTTATATTGCAAACACAAAAATAATTTGCAGTGAAATTTAGTAGAACACTAAGTGTTCGTATTACTCTTATTATATATTGCCTGTAGTGACACACTAATTCCATTGAAAAATGAATATTTGGTTCAAACTGCTGTGTGAATTAAACAGTTTGCCTGATGGATCTGTGCTATATACTGTATTGAAGTGCTACTCACTTCTTTCCAAGTGAGCTACTGACGTGACCTGAAACAGACATTAAAATGGCCTTGCTAACCAGGCTGCAGATTACTCACAAGGCTTACCCTGCCATTTCAGTTACTCTGCTTCCTGTTCTCAGAAGTTGCCTAGAGCTTTGGGGGCAGCTGGTTTCCCTTTGTTTGGGGGAGGGTGATACCGGTGGTGAAGGGAGCTATAAATATGTGTATTTTGCCTAGGAAATATTTTTAAAGTGTGAAACTAAAGTATTTTGAATGCCTGAGAGTTCATTTCAGTTGTTACTCTTCAGATACAACTACTTTGCAGGCTGGATATTTTATATTGAAGCAAAGTACTGTTTCTGGAGAAGGAAATGGCAACCCACTCCAGTATTCTTGCCTGGAGAATCCCATGGACAGAGGAGCTTGGTGGGCTACAGTCCACGGGTCGCAAAGAGTCGGACACGACTGAGCGACTTCACTTCACTTTCACTCACTGTTTCAGTATAAGCTGTACCACTATAGCTTGAAAGGAATTAAAATTTGAGCCTTTTATTCAGCATTAGGCACTGCTGTACCTTACTGAAAAAACTACTCTTAAGCTTTACGCTGTAAACAGGTGACAAACGAAATGCTTACTTACTTATTGGAGCACTCTTTTTTTTGCCATATGATAATCATCTGTAATTTTATTGTTGCTATGAAAAATAGTTCAGCATTAGATAGGCTGGCTCTGTGAATAGAGTCCAAAAGTCTGTCATAGTAACACTTATGTGTGTTAGATAAGATCATAGGAAAACTGTCAAGTAAGGAACTTTTTGAAGATGATCTAAGAAAATCTTACCCCTTAACCTTCACAAAACTGTATAGACTTCATGGCAGATTTTATTTCATATTAATGATTATATGGTTAATCATTTATTTTTATGTTTTTTCGTTGAATAAATTTTTATGTTACCTTTGCTGAGACTCTGTAACTTGAATTTTTAAAATGAAATGTGTTTTGTTTAGTCCATGAATGATCCAAGAAGGTGCTTTGAATTTTTCCTACAAATAATATGAAGAAAGTAATAGAAAAAGAAATTAAAATATATAGAGGAACTCTGTTGTTAGTATAATTACTACTTCTAATTTGTAAGGAAAGAGGGAAAGAAAAGCCTGCCTTTTTAAAAAAGTTTTATTGAGGTATAAATACAACAAACTGTATATATTTAGAGTATACAATAAATTTGACATATGTGTATAGCCATGAGGCAGTCACCATAACTGAGGTAATGAACATATCGCACCCAAAGTTTCCTCGGGCCCTTCCACCTCATTCCTCACTCCAGGCAACCACTGATCTGCTTTCTATCACTGTAGATTAGTTGGCATTTCCTAGAATTTTATATAAACAAAACCATATAGTGTGCACTCAATTTTTTATCTTCTTTCACTCAGCATAATTTTGAGATTTATTCATGTTGTGTATCAATAGTTCTTTGTTTTTTATTGCCTAATTGTATTCCATTATGTGGATAAAAGACCATATGTATCCGTTCACCTGTTCATAGACGTTTGGATTGTTTTCACCTTCTGACTATTACAACAAAGCTGCTATGAATATTCATGTACAAGTCTATATGGATATATGCTTTCATTTCTCTTGGACAGTTACTTGGGAGTAGAAAGATTGCAACCTAGAGTAGGTATGTTTAAAAGAAATGCTGGGAGTTCCCTAGTGGCCTAGAGATTAAGATTCTGGGCTTTACCTGCTGTGGGTCTTGTTGAGTCCCTGGTCAGGGGACTGAGATCCTACCAGCTGTGCCGCATGGCCAAAAAAGAAAAACAACAAAAAAGAAACGGCAAATTGTTTCCAAAGTGCTTGTCCCATTTTTTTTTTTTTTTTTAAATTCTCACCAGTCATGTATTAGAGTTCTAGTTGCTCTATATCCTCATCAAATTTGGCATGGTTAATCTTTTTTTTGTTTGTTTTGGCCGCACTGTATGGCATGCAGGATCTTAGTTCCCTGACCAGGGATTGAACCCTGTGCCCCTTGCAGTGGAATCACAGAGTCCTAACCCCTGGATCACGAGGGAAGTCCCTGGTCTGTCTTTTTAATTTTAGATGTTGTAATAGGCATGTAGTAGAATCTCATTATGGTTATAATTTGCATTTCCTTGATGATAAATGATGTTGAGTATCATTTCTTGTGCTTATTTGACATCTGTATATCTTTTATGATGAAGTGTCTGTTCAGGTATTTTACCTGTATTTTGATAATTAGATTCTTTGTCTTATTGTGTGTTGTTGTTTTTAATGATTTAATTTATTTATTTTTTTGGCTGTGCTGGGTCTTGTTGTTGCTCGGGGTTTCTCTTGTTGCAGAGCCGGGGCTGCTCTCCAGGTGCGATCATGGGCTTCTCGTTACGATGGCTTCTCTTGCTGTGGAGCAGTGGGCCCTAGGGCACTTGGGCTTCAGTAGTTGCAGCATGAGGGCTCATGCTGTGAGAGGCGGACCATAAAGAAGGCTGAGTGCTGAAGAATTGATGCTGTTGAACTGTGGTGCTGGAGAAGACTCTTCAGAGTCCCTTGGACTGCAAGGAGATCAAACCAGTCAATCCTAAAGGAAATCAGTCCTGAATATTCATTGGAAGGACTAATGCTGAAGTTGAAACTCCAATACTTTAGCCACTTGATGAGAAGAACTGACTCATTGGAAAAGACTCTGATGCTGAAAAGATTGAAGGCAGAAGGAGAAGGGGACGACAGAAGATGAGATTGTTGGATGGCATCACCGACTCAATGGACATGACTTTGAGCACGAAGTTGGTGATGGACAGTGAAGCCTGGCATGTGGTAGTCCATGGGGTCGCAAAGAGTCGGACATGACTGAGCGACTGAACTGAACTGCAAATGTTTTCCCCCTGACTGTAGCTTATCTCCCCCTTCCCACCTAAAGAGTGATAGAAAACACTTTAATGGAAACACAACATGAAAATATAGTTTTGTTTCATTTATGTCCTCTGTTAGCCATGAAAAGAGACACGTGGAATATATAAACAAAGAGTCAATATTTAAACTTCCAAAGGGAATGAAATATTTTTGTGTCACTCATATATATATATAAACCATAATGTGCAGAACATGACATGTAATGCCAACCTAATAATAAGTTGATTTATTGTTTATCTATCGTATCCTCACTTTACTGAGGTCTGTGAACAAATGCTATTTCCTTATAGATTTGACTGTTCAGTTTCAAGCCAGCTTTTTCAGTCTCCTTTCACCTTCATCAAGAGGCTCTTTAGTTCCTCTTCACTTTCTGCCAGTAGGGTTATCATCTGCATATCTGAGGTTGTTGATATTTCTCCCGGCAATTTTGATTCCAGCTTTTGATTCACCCAGCCTGGCATTTTGCATGATGTACTCTTCTTAGAAGTTAAACAAGCAGGGTGACAATATACAGCCTGTCGTACACCTTTCCAATTTTGAACCAGTCTGTTGTTCCGTGTCCTGTTTTCAAGTTGCTTCTTGACCCACATACAGGTTTCTCAGGAGACAGGTAAGGAGGTCTGGTACTCCCATCTCTTTAAGAATTTTCCACAGTTTGTTGTGATCCACACAGTCAAAGGCTTTAGCATAGTCAGTGAAACAGAAGTGGATGTTTTTCTGGAACTCCCTTGTGATCCAACAAATGTTGCCAGTTTGATCCCTGGTTCCTCTGTCCCTTCGAAACCCAGCTTGTATATCTGAAAGTTCTTGGTTCACATGTTGCTGAAGCCTGCCTTGAAAGACTCTGAGCATAACCTTGCTAGCATGTGAAATGGGCTTCCCTGGTGCCTCAGTGATAAAGAATCCTCCTGCCAATGCAAGAGATGTGGGTTCGGTCACTGGATTGTGGAGATTTCTTGAAGAAGGAAATGGCAACCCACTCCAGTATCTTGCCTAGAAAATCCCATGGATAGAGGAGCCTGGTGGGCTACAGCCCATGGGGTTGCAAAAGAGTTGTACAGATCTTAGCAACTAAACGGCAACAACAATGTCCCATTTTACACACACACACACACACACACACACACACACAACATCTTCTTTATCTAGTCATTTGTCGATGCACATTTAGGTTGCTTCTATGTTTTGGCTATTTTGAATACTGTGCTATGAACATCAGGGTGCATGTATCTTTTCAAATTACATAGTTTTCTCTGGATATGTGCCCAGGAGTGGGAGCTGGATCTTATGGCAACTCTGTTTTTAGTTGTTTTTTTTTTAAACCTCAGGCTAGAGGATGGACTTTCTTTCTTTAAATGAACCTTTTAATTAATTTTTTGGCTGTGCCACGTGGCGTAGGATCTTAGCTCCCCAGCCAGGGACTGAACCTGTCTGTGCCCTTGACATTGAAAGGTTGGAGTCCCAACCATTGGACTACCAGGGAATACTCTATTTTTAGTTTTTAAGGAACCTGCATACTGTTTTCCATACTGGCTGCACTAGTTTACATTCCTCCCAACAGTGTAGGAGGGCTCCCTTTTCTCCACACCCTCTCCAACATTTGTTATTTGTATACTTTTAAAGGATGGCCATTCTGACTGGTGTGAGGACTTTCATGCATTGGAGAAGGAAATGGCAACCCACTCCAGTTTTCTTGCCTGGAGAATCCCCATGGACAGAGGAGCCTGGTGGACTACAGTCCTTAGGGTTGCAAAGACTTGGAATGAAGCGACTTACCACACAGACTAATAACAACAACTTAGTGTCTTTTATCATCTGTGTCATTTGTGTGTTTGCTTCAGTTAATTTTTCTCCTCATTATGTATCATATTTCCCTTTTTCTTAGAATGCTGCTAATTTTTTATTGGATGCCATACAGTATACATTTTACCTTGTTCAGTTCAGTTCAGTCGCTCAGTCGTGTCCGACTCTTTGCGACTCCATGAACTGCAGCACACCAGGCCTCCCTGTCCATCACCAACTCCCGGAGTCCACCCAAACCCATGTCCATTGAGGCGGTGATGCCATTCAACCATCTCATCCTCTGTCGTCCCCTTCTCCTCCTGCCCTCAATCTTTCCCAGCATCAGGGTCTTTTCCAATGAGTCAGCTCTTCGCATCAGGTGGCCAAAGTACTGGAATTTCAGCTTCAACATCAGTCCCTCCAATGAACACCCAGGACCAATCTCCTTTAGGATGGACTGGTTGGATCTCCTTGCAGTCCAAGGGACTCTCAAGAGTCTTCTCCAACACCACAGTTCAAAAGCATCAATTCTTTGGCGCTTAGCTTTCTTTATAGTCCAACTCACATCCATACGTGACCACAGGAAAAACCATAGCCTTGACTAAACGGACCTTTGTTGGCAAAGTAATGTCTCTGCTTTTGAATATGCTGTCTAGGTTGGTCGTAACTTTCCTTCCAAGGAGTAAGTGTCTTTTAATTTCATGGCTACAGTCACCATCTGCAGTGATTTTGGAGCCCCCAAAAATAAAGTCAGCCACTGTTTCCACTGTTTGCCCATCTATTTGCCATGAAGTGATGGGACCGGATGCCATGATCTTAGTTTTCTGAATGTTTAGTTTTAAGCCAACTTTTTCACTCTCCTCTTTCACTTTCATCAAGAGGCTCTTTAGTTCTTCACTTTCTGCCATAAGGGTGGTATCACCTGCATATCTGAGGTTATTGATATTTCTCCTGGCAGTCTTGATTCCAGCTTGTGCTTCTTCCAGCCCAGCGTTTCTCATGATGTACTCTGCATATAAGTTAAATAAACAGGGTGACAATATACAGCCTGACGTACTCCTTTTCCTATTTGGAACCAGTCTGTTGTTCCATGTCCAGTTCTCATTGTTGCTTCCTGACCTGCATACAGGTTTCTCAAGAGGCAGGTCAGATGGTCTGGTATTCCCGTCTCCTTCAGAATTTTCCACAGTTTATTGTGATCCACACCGTCAAAGGCTTTGGAATAGAGGAGTCTTAAAATATAGTTTTAAACTAGTTTTTAAAACTAGTTTTTAACTCTAGTTTTAAATAGAGTCTTTTTTTTTTTGGCCACACCTGTGGTATGCAGAATCTTAGTTCCCCAACCAGGGATCGAACCTGTGAACCCTGCAGTGAAAGCGTGGAGTCTTAACCACTGGACTGCCATGGAAGTCCCTTGACTAGTACTAGCCAGTATCACAGTTACCTAACTAGTATTAGCCAGTACCACAGTTACCTAAAGGGTTTGGAAATTCTGATTACTTCAGAAACATTACAGACCTAAATATATAGCCAAGAGAACTGAAAAGTAGTACTCAAGTAAATGCATTGTTCATACATGTTCATAGCAGTACTGTTTACAGTAGCTAAAAGGTGGAAAGAGTCCAAATGTCCATTAATGGATGAATGGATAAACAAATTGTGGTACATACAAACGGTGGAGTATTTCTTATTCAGCCATAAAAAGGAATGAAGTATCTGAAACATGGTACAACATGGATGAATCTAGAAAACATGCTAAGTGAAGGAAGCCAGACACAAAAACTCACGTATTATATGATTCTGCTTATATGATACATCCATAATAGATAAACCCAAAGAGACAGAACTGGAATTGGTAGTGGCCAGGGGGTAGGGGGAATGGGGAGAAACTGCTTACTAGGTAAAAAAAAATTTTTTTAATATTTATTTGGCTGCACCAGGTCTTAGTTGTGGCGCGTGGGATCTTACATCTTTGTTGTGTGTAGCATGTGGGATCTTTAGTTGTGGCATGTGGGATATCTAATTCCATGACCAGGGATTGAACCCAGGTCCCCTGCATTGGGCATGTGGAGTCTTAGCCACTGGACCACCAGGGAATCCCTGAGTAAGGGGTTTTACTCTAGAATGATAAAAATATTTTGAAACTCGGTAGAGGTGGTGGTTGAACTATACTATGAGCATACCAAATGCTCATAGTATTGACTTAGTCACTATAAACTGTTTTCTTATGTGAATTTCGCTTCAATAAATTATTTTCAAAAGCTACAAAGATGACCTATTTAAAAATTGACTTAATGTAAACAGTGTTAGCATTTTCAAAATGGGCAATAAGTTAGAATGCAGATGTTTTCACAAATATTGGTACTTTGAAAGAAAGAAAGGTGAAAGTGAGGTCGCTCAGTCGTGTCTGACTCTTTGTGACCCCATGGACCATAGCCACCAGGTTTCTCCGTCCATGGGATTTTCCAGGCAAGACTACTGGAGTGGGTTGCCATTTCCTTCTCCAGGGGATCTTCCCTGGAGAAGGTCAAACCCAGGTCTCCTGGGGTCAACCCAGGTCTCCTGCGTTGCAGGCAGATGCTTTACCCTCCGAGCCACCAGGGAAGCCCTATTGGTACTTTAATAAAATGTTAATAAAGATTTAACTCTAAAAAAGGTTATTTTTCATCCTTATTTAAAACTATTTACAGATGAAAACTTTTGAAAACTGAAGCGAAACCTATAACAGGGCCTATAGTTAAAATACAGTAAAGACATTTACCTGCTTACCTAGCTTTAAATGTTTATTCTAATGAGATTAAATCTTTTAGTTTATTTCTTCTAGTTCAGTCTTTAATCCTATCTGGAAGATAATTTATTGTAGAAAAATATAAAAGCATAATCTAATTAGAAGTCAAATGCACGTGACTTATATTTGTAGTACCATTGACCACCTGATCTGCCTCTTGAGAAATTTGTATGCAGGTCAGGAAGCAACAGTTAGAACTGGACATGG